>NC_133771.1:215695187-215740103 GCF_003597395.2 Chelonoidis abingdonii
GGGGCTGTACGAGGTGTCTCTCACACACACCCCAGCAGCTGTGGCGGTTCAGGCTCCCTCGCCCCCCCGCTCGAGCGACCCCCGCCGCTACACCCGGTGCCGCAGCCACGTCGAGCACGGCGCAGGCAGCCGGTGCGGAGCGCAGCCAGCAGCAGCAGCTGCGGTATCTCGGCCGTGCGGCCCGCGATGTCCCCGATGTAGAGCTGCCAGACCGCGCCGCCGCCCGTCCTGCGTATGGTCCGGCAGGCCCTTCGGCCGCCACCCCGAGCGGAGCGCGTCCGGTAGATGCTGTCCACCATCGCGCGCCTGCGCGGTCTGCCGCCGGCTCCGCGCGGCCTGCGCAACCCCCGGCTGCATCCGCCCCCACCCCGCTCCGCCCCGGACTGCACCGATCCGCCCCCGGCTGCCCGCCCCCAGCCCGCTCCGCCCACGGGCTGCACCGCCCCGGACTGCACCGCTCCGCCCCGCGGGCTGCACCGCCCCCCAGCCCCGCTCCGCACCCGACTGCACCGCTCAGCCACGGCTGCACCGCCCCCTAAAAGCCCCTCCCGCCCGGGCTGCACCGCCCCCGGACTGCCCCCCCCCCGCTGCGGCCGGGCCTGCGCACCCCCGCACTGCACCGCCCCCAGCCCGCCCGCCGCCCCGGACTGCACCGCTCCGCCCCCGGGGCACCGCCCCCAGACTGCAGCCGCTCCGCCCCGGGCTGCAACCGCCCCCACCACCCTCCGCCCCGGACTGCACCGCTCCGCCCCGGGCTGCACCGCCCCCCACCCCCTCGCCCCCGGGCTGCACCGCCCGGACTTGCACCGCTCCGCCCCGGCTGGCACCGCCCCACCTCCGCTCGCGCCCCGGGCTGCACCGCCCCGGACAGCACCGCTTCGCCCCCGGGCTGCACCGCCCCACACCCGCCCGCCCGCGGACTGCCCCGCTCCGCCCCTCGGGCTGGCACCGCCCCCCAGCCCCGCTCGCCCCCGGGCTGCACCGCCCCCGGACTGCCCCCTCCGGCCGCTGCGGCCGGGCCCTGCGCACCCCCGCACTGCACGACGCCCCCTTCAGCCTGCCGCCTCGCCGGACTGCACCTGCTCCGCCCCGGGCTGCACCGGCCGCCCCAGCCCCGCTCCGCCCCCGGGAGCACGCCCGCAGCCCGCCCGCCCCGACTGCACCCGCTCCGCCCTCGCGGGACCGCAGCACCGCTCCTAGCCCACCGCGTGCCTGCCCGACCCCCAAGCCCGTGACCCATCTGTTGCGCCCACCGCTGCGGCCCGGGCTCTGCGCAACCTCCGGGCACCTGCACCGCTCCTCAGGCCCGCTCCCAACCCACCGGCTTGCACCGGCTCCGACGCCCCGTCCGCCCCGGACCGCTACACGCTCCCGTCCCCGCGCGCTACGCCCCTGGAGCCTCCCAGCGTCCGCCCCCGGGCTGATCACCGCCCCCGGACTGGACCGCTCCACCCTGGGCTCCCCGCCTCCCAGCCTCCGGCTCCGCACCCCGAGCTGCAAGCCCGCCCCCAGGCCGGATCGCCCCGGGTGCGCGCCCACCTGCAGCCACCTCCCCCCACCCCTACCCCCCCAGGGTGGGAGGGGGAAAACCCGCCCCCTGGCCCGCCTGCAGTCGCCCCTTTGAATCAGTGCCCCAGCAGACCAGCGCCTCCACCTACTGCATGGCCAGGCCTGGGCACATGATCTCCTTCCCCCTGGGACCCACACCCGCTGCCGTGCACCGACCGGAGGCCCACGCAAGCCCCTGCGCCGTTGGAAGCCGGGCCTGGGCACCCCAGCTCCGCCCCAGCCGCCTGTACCGCCCCCCGGCCGGCCCCCGGACTGCCCCCGCACGGCGCCCCGACTGGTCCCCGGGTTGTTCCGGCCCCACTCCGCCCCCGGGGCGAGGATGCAGGTAGCTGCCCGGAGCATCCGCCTCAGTGGGGTTCCCCTACCTCGGCCGGGCTGAAGGAGGCTCTGCAGCGGGCAGCTCCGTTCCCCAGGGGAAGAGAAGCCATAGGGGGGCTGCTGCACCGCCTGAGTTAAAGCGGTTTCCATCATACACAGGGGTTGCAGTTTGATTCAAGGGCTCTCAGTCTCCCCCCTACAATTTTTTCCAGCAGGCTGGTCCCACTTGGGGTAACTGCACCAGTAGGCTACATTCATGGTCAGGCCAGAGGGGCACTACGTTCTCAGCTTCTCTTGGGCTGAGAGCTATGCGTCTCTCCTGGCCAGGTGTCTCCAGCCTGCTGCCTATGCTGCGGTGGCCCAGAGGGCCGAACCGGGACAGCCCTGGCATTGTACTTTGGCTGTGTGGAGTAGGAGCAGAGTAATTGCCTGCAGTTACTCTTACTCTTTACGACACAGCTCTTGCTAAGGAAGCATCTATTCTCCAGCAGAAAGCATTACACAGAAAAACTCTGAAAAAACACTGTAATACACTTACCAGACAGCACCCCAACTCCAACAAGGGCTCAGATAAGAGTCAGTCCTTCAAACCCCACCTGGGTTTTCCCTGGTTACAAGTTTACAACCATCTTAGCTCAGAATGAGCGCCCCTTGGATAGTTCAGCCTCTCCTTTATCCGGCTTAGGCCTTGGATCTTGAGAGTGGGAGAGCAGATGATCAGCAGACAGTGGACCCCCTCCTCAGGGCATGGCTTCAAAGGACTGGGTTTTTGTATAACTGCAGGGAGGCATTTGCACCGATTCCCCAAGAAAATCACTTGACACTGTCCCAAAAGGCTCCTTGGCTTGTACGTATGACCATTCTTGTCTGACACATTGTTCAGTACTGTCCTTTGAAGTTCATAACACTTCCCAGGGTTCACATCGCATCTTCTCCCCCTTGAGAGAAGTTACATCCAACCCCAATACACAAGCCATTCATTTCATACAATGCATCCCCAACACACAAACTTTATAAGATCTCCCTAGGATCTGGCAGGAAATTGCCATTGCTATGGCACCAACTACCAGCAAAACACCATGTTCAGACTCTGACCCATCCCTAGATAGGGCCTGGAGGCTACTCTAACTTCGGCTAGTTTGCTGTGGTCCTCCAGGGATCCTTCCCCCGCTGGGGTAGCTGGAGCACAGCACATACCATCCAGACAGGGCCTATTCCACCAATTCCCCTGAATCAGGCCCCACGCCTAAGAGGACCCTGCGCCCAGTGAGAATCCCCTCCCTGGCTACAGGCGCCTTTTTAATTTTTACTCACCTGGCTGCATTCCAGGTCTTCGGTGGCACTTTGGCAGCGGGTCCTTTGCTTGCTGTGGGTCTTTGGCAGCGGGTCCTTCAGTGCTGCCGAAGACCTGGAGCGAGTGAAGGACCCGCCGCCAAAGTGCCACTGAAGACTTGGAGCACCGCCCGGTGAGTTCAAGCCCCATGTGTTTTTTTTTACCTGTCATCCCTGCCAGGGCCCCATCGAAACTGTTCAAATTGGGCCCCGCACTTCCTAAAGCCGGCCCTGCATCCAGACCCCCAAGGGCTGCAGAGGGAGGTGTAGGAGCTGGCTGGGCCAGGTCTACTCACTGGAGACTCCCTTCCTGCAGCAACCTGTGTGGAAATTGGAGGGTGGAGCACAGGTTGTAGGAAGGAAGAATTTGGAGGTAGCAAAAGAAGTCAGTCTGTGTGCAGATAGCTGGAATGCTGGCTGCAGTGCAGATGCAGCATCTCTGTAAATGGTTCTCTTAATAAAAAAAGCCAGATTAGTTTTTAAGCATGGAGTCCTTTTGCGTTACTACCCAGCACACAGGACAGGAAACACCACCTCAGCCACCCAGTATGGGAATCCCCAGCAAGACAACTGCAGGTAGTTTCTTCTGTCTTTGTGATGCTCAAGGAGGGCAGAGGGAATGGGGCAGAGCAGAGAACCTGCCTCAGAGTGCGGATTGTGGGCTCCAGATCTTTTCTAACAACATATTTGGCCCTCAGGCTGTAAAGATTAGATACACCTGTGCTGAGCTTTTGCACTCAGATAATGGGTTTGTGGAACTCAATGCCACAAGTTATATATTCACATAAATGTATGTCCTTTGCCAGTTTGCACGCGTTGTCTTTCAATTCCAGACTGACCCTTTGCTCCTGTGTTGGAGACAAGGTGTATGAGTGCCTGGCTACCTTCTCTATCCCACTCATTCATATGTGCCTCCTATGCACCTCTGTCAGAGAGATTCTTGTGTAAAGAGGGTGGTGGTCTGGGAGCTGCTCGTGAGATACATAGGCACACAGCTTCTCTCTCTTCCCTACCCAGTGCTCCCTCATTCCGCCTCTTCCATTCCTCAAATACTCCTCTTCCATCCCTGCTGCCTCAGATGTCTCCTCATTTCCAGGGAGACCCACACCTCATGCTTTGGAGACCCTCTGCCAGCAGCCTGCTCTAGGCTCTCAAAACGTCAAGACTCCCTCCCTATGCTGGCTCTGCGTGTCTCATTAGCAAATGAGAGAGGACCAAGGAAAGGGAGAGTTCTCACTGCCAGGAGGCCCAGGACTCAGGCTGGACATTTCCTGGGCCTGGTTTGTAACATGCAGGTGAGCCAAGCTGAGACTGTTAGCAACTACCCAACCCTGCATGGGGTTCCCTTTCTGCTGAGCTCCTCCAGCTGCTGCTACAGCATTTACCAGCAAAGTCCAGTCACTCACTGTCAGAATGAAGACAAGTTAATGAACACAGTGCTAGGGGAATACAGGGGTGTGATTTAGACCTGCTAACAGCCGAGGGACTGGGGACAAGCAGAGAACACAGTGGGGGGAGGGGAGGGGGAAATCATGGTGCTTGAGAGCAGGGAATGTCCCAGATCAATATGGAGGCAAAACAGGGAACCCCACACATCTCTTGGGTTCCTGCTAACAGGCAGGGTGGGGCATAGGGCATGCAGTGCAGCCTGGTCAGGGCCACACACTCTGGCATGACTGCACTTTGCTTTCAGGGGAAGGAAGTGGCTCCTTCTAGCTCCCAAAATGCAAGAGTAAAGATGCATTTTTAAGCAACTGCAATTATGTGAAGTGGCTCAGACAACACAAAAATGAACCGAGTTCAAAGCGATTGATTTACCAGATCCAGACAGACAGACACTAGCAGCGACTACCACCAGCAGGCAGCTCTCACTCTGCCAGCACAACTTCCAGATGGAGCTGCTGTAGGGGCTGCAAAGCTGGCTTAGCCAGCCCCTGAGAAATACCCCCAGCACAGGGATGGACTAGGGCCAGCACCGATAGCCCTCTTGTGCCCCACTGCCACACAGCTTCCAGCACAGGACACAAAGCTCTCCAGCTATTTGAGGCTGTGGCTCCTGGAGCAATCAATGCCAGGGCTGCATCAGCCCCTGGATCAGCCCACAAGCCCAGTGGTGCAGACTGTAGCTCCAGAGAGACTAGAGGCTGTTCTTAGACTTCCACATCCCATCCTCCTCATTACTGAAAGGGAGACAGTCACCATGGCAGTGGGGTGTGGGGCTGGCTCCCTCTCACCTCTTCAGAAAACCTTGCAAGCAGCAGACAATCAGCTGAGCAGAGAAAACCCCCTCCAGTCACCATATTTTCTGCAACAGTCCTCAGTAAGCTCCTCACTGCTGCCTCCCCTGAGAGTTAAGTACAGCAAACAGCAACCCTGCCCTACAACCCCCAGCCTTGCACAGTATCCCAGGAGGTTCCCCTCCACTCAGTGGTATTTGTTTCAAACACTAAGACCAGGTCTACACTAAAAAGTAAAAATCAACCCAACTATGGTGCTCAGGAGTGCAAAAAATCCACTCTCTTGAGCAAAAGTTAAACCAACCTAATCCCCAGGATAGACAGTGCGGGGTTGATGGAATAATCCTTCCCTTGACCCAGCTACCGACACCGGGTCAGGGAGGAAGGGGGAATGTTTGTCCAGACAGAGCACAGCCCTTCCCTAAGAACCAAACTTTTCATTATCAGCTGGTCAGCACTTGGTCCTGTTTGTTGTTGAGAACAGGCAAACGTGCTCATCAATAAGAAACTGCTGTTCTGCTCATTCTTCCCCATCCTCTTTTCCTGTTACTTTCAGTTTTCCCTGCTTTTGGGAGTTTCCTTGGTTCTGCTGCATTTCCTTCCCTCCAGCAACTCTCAACCCCGGGCCTGTCTGCTTCCAGGCACAGGGCCCTCCAACTGGGGAAAGGAGTGTTAAACATGCCATATGCTAATTTGAGAATCCATATTCTCTGACTGCATCCAATGTTCTTATACCCAATCCAACTGAATGCCGAGACCAATGGTGCTTTCCACTCAGTACGTGCTGCATGATGGAAATGTTGTCAAATCACATGGCCAAATCCAACTCTTTTCACTAGAAGGCAGGAAGACATCTATGAACCAGGGTCCTAGGGCCCTGGTGCATGTCAAATTTCCACCATCACTCAATGAGACACTGAAAATGAAATGTTTCACTCTCCATACTAGGAAGCAGCTCAGTGGTTCTGGGTGGAACTTGCAGAAATAAAGCTGCTCCCTGATCCATAGCAAGCAGTAGAAAATGAAAAGGCAGAAAATGAAACTGACAGGAGTTGCTCCTGCCCCAGCTCAGAGCCACCCAGACCAGTTTTTCCAGTCACCAGCCTGGAAAGCTCCTTGTCAATTTCATTCTCTGCCTTCCAGGCAGCCAGTCCCATTGGCTGAACAATTCTGTTTTGGTTCTTCTGGAATGGATTTTTTCCCAGAACTCCCTTCCAGTGAAAGATGTCAGGGTTTGGCTTTTTGTCCCAATTTGGGACTCTTCTCCAAAAATAACATTTCCCATAGGAAGGGATTTCCATTTCTTGGCCAACTGCAGTGAGGTGTGAAGTGCACACAGGTTACTCCCCTGAGATATAGATTAGGGGAGGGCTGGTAAACTTTGCTTTTCCCCTTTAATTTGCCACACTTTGTGTTTACAGCTTTCAGCCAACTCAGACTTGCACTTCAGTGAGTCCCATTTTTGGGACTTTTGGAAGCTTCTGTTTGCACATATCTCCAAGTCATCCAATTCACATTCTTCATTATGTTGCATGAGGTGAAGATTTAGCAAAGGATCCCACACTGACCCTGCAATCAATTTGCAAGATCAGTGTCAATTCATACACCCAACAGGACACTAGGAGTCAGGTTCCTATACACAATGCTACAGTCCACAGATCTAGAAAGAAGGGGTTTGACTGCAGAAACACACAGGATTCTAGGATACACGACAGCACCTCCTCATCCCCACAGTTCAGAGTAAGTGCCCATTTCTGACCTGAAGTTCAGATCTTTGTTCTCTTGGCACCACAGCTGCAGCTGCCCAATGTTTGAGATAAACATTTGATTAAGGTTAAATTTCAGTTGGGAAGAAAGAGAGAGGTGAGATGGGTTAATACACTTAGGAAACAGGACAAACCATTAAACAGAGAGAGTTTATTTAAAAATAGCTACAAATAGCACGAGTGAATTCAGGTTGAAACTATGTGACCATTAACCAGATTCACGAGGATCACAGGCCACACTCCACCACTGAGCCCTCCAACACAAGAGAGCTGTCTATGGAGCTGAAAGGGCCCTAGACGTTTAAGATACAACTGGTCATCCAAAATTTAGCCATCTGGGGAGGCAGGGGAAGAAAAACGAGAGGTTAATGGGAGCACCATAGGGAAGGGCTATCAGCTACTGCTCTGTCACCACTGGCTGGGTTCTGTAATCCAGCCTAGCCCGGGGAGGACTAGGATGTTACCAACACCCACAAGCCTGTTGAGAACAGTGAGGTGCTGAGCCAAACTGCAAACAGGGCCTGACTGTCCTGTGTCAGGTCAGGTATAAAAAGAGCCCCTCCACCCTCCCTGCCTTGTGCATGCACCAGCTCCCTGCCATGCCCACATACGGAAACCCTGCAGCCTCTCTGAGCCATCTCAGTGCTGCTGCCGTGTAACAGATGGCTTTGGGTCTCTGTCAAAGGCAGGTTCCCTCTGTTCAGCACAGGGGTTTGTATTGCTTGGGGTTCAGGCTGAAGTTAGCTGGATGCTATCTCTACATCCTTCCCAGGGCAGGCCCAGTTTGCAGCAGTGCTCTTGATAACGAGTCTTAAGATTCTTGTTCATTTGAGAAACTCCCCCGTGCTCCTATTCCAGATATCTGCATGCAATCTTTAGGCATCTCAATGGCTGCAGTTACTCTGGCTTGGACCTGGGCTTTGTCTCCCCTTGAGTGTTTATGGTCATTGAGCTGCATCTGGCAAGGGTCTGCCTTAGTTGCATCACACTTATTGGTACAAACCCTTGCAGAAAGGCTTTGGCTGCAATTACGCAAACAACTACGTGGACCCAGGAACAACGGCAACAGAGCAGAACTGATCGATCACCCCTGCTAAGCAGCAGTCAGGGAAGTACACTGGATTTCTGTTTCATCTCGGCCAAAGCAGCAAACACTCCACCCACTGCGAAGCACTGGGGGGAATCAAACACAGTGTGCAAACAAACCCAGGAGCCTCACCTGGGGCTCAACAACCCCACCTGGAACTGGGCTCAAGGCCAGACAAGCACCTAGAACACAGGGGTGAGAGGCTTGGGTCAAAAACAAAGCAGTAACCCAGGCTCTGTGGTAGGGCTGGAGTCTCTTGTTGGCAGCTTTACTGGAGGGTTCTTTCTACTGAAGGCCCACAGAGCATTTTCCTGTGATCTCTCTGTGTGGCTGCTGCACTTCACTGTCTCAGATCGCCATGAGTGGGGGAAGAGCTAGGAAGTGTAGAGGGAAGGGCTGCATTGCAGATCTCACTGCTGCGTGTGCCAGCGCCTGGGCGTCTGTATGGCATACCCAGCCCCTCTCGCTGCGCTGGGGGAATGATGCTGGTGATCTGGGAGGTGCGCCTGTTTCCAAGGAGGCGTTCATGCTCAAGATGGCTTCCACTGGGGTTAGTTGCCCTTGTGTTAACAGCCTGCTGGCGTCTTTAACACTGTCCCATAATGCCCTGTCTAAGCCTGCTCAGGAAGTCTAATCAATGCCACTGGCAGCCTTTAGCTCATCTCCAGGGGGGCTCTAGCCTCTGCTAGCACTGCCAGAGCAGAAGTCAGAGCTGGAAGCATTTCTAGCGTAGGCAAGGCAGGGGCAGCACTAATAGGTGCCGTGCCGCTGGGGCAGCAGCTGTCCCAGCAGATGAAAAGCTGAGGTTGTGGCATTGCAGAGCTTATTACTACCTGAAAAGGGCCAGCAGAACTTTCTGCCGGTTGGCCCCCCTGTGCTAGCCAAATCGTACCTGCAGTGATTCTCTAAGGCACCTGGGAGGTGGGTTACATTTTGTGGCCCTGGCAGGTTGTGGGGGGAGGGGAGGGGGCATGCTTTGCCAGCCTGTAGGCATGTGCTGTTACCTCCTGTACATAATGCAGCATTGCGTATCTCTGGGGTGGGGAGGGAAGCAACTGCTTGGCTCAGGCACCACGGTGATGGGCAAATAAGAAATGCCCACAGAGGAATACGGGAGAGAGATCTGGAAAGTCCTTCAGGATGAAATGCAGAGAGTAAGAGTCCCTGAATGTACCAGCCGTACCGTACAACTGTCCCCCACTCTCCAGCAAATTGTCTAGCCCAACATGGGCTTGAGCATGAATTTACCCCCCTCCAAACCACCCTAACATTAAAGCTGAGAACTTAAAATGCACCAGAGTCAGTAGAGTCAAAAGCTAAGATCCTGAGCTCCATGGAGCTGGCTCTAGAAGGGTGCCATTATCTAGGAGTTTGCAAAGTGTAATTATAGCTTGCAGCAGTATTGTCTTTCAAGAGCAGGGGGTTTCTGGAAGAAGACACTACATAGAACACAGTGGGCACCTCAAGAGAAGACCAAACACAGAGGGAATGTAGGAAAAGCAAAAATAAAACAGGGGATTCCTGAGGAAGTGAGTAAACAGCAGTACAAGGCTGCCAGCGTTTGGTGCAGATACGTTGGGCGGGGATAAGACTCAGACAAGGAGGAGGTGATAAGAAGAAGATGCAGAGTGTAGCAGGAAAAGGTTCCTAACAGTGAGATATGAGGCTCAAGGGAAGTGGTGACAGTTCCATTGCACAGGAGTCCTGCTATGGTGCTTGGGGCCTGAGCCCCTCTTGCCCTCAGCCCCTCTTGCCCTCTCTAGCTTCTCTTCAGAGAAAAGAGGGAGAAGCCATTCACCACACGGGGAAGAGGGGAACCCTGAAGTGCAGCTGGTTCAGAGAGCCCCTGGAAGCAGTAGAGTTTCTCTGGGTCTGGATGGATTTGCTGCAGCATGGCAGGAATTGGCCAAGAGGAGAGGTGGCCAGTCTGCACTGGAAGCCAAGGGAGAAGCAGATGCCTCGCTGGGAGCCTCAACTGCCATTTAGGGTTTGTAATAAGGTGAGCTCTGTTCTGAACTGAATTTGTTCCTCTATAAGGAAGCAGAGGCGGATGGTGCCTTCGAACCATAATGAATATAGGGAGTCTCCCCTGCCCCTCCAGAGCACTTAGATAGAGCTTGTCCCCTTCCCCATGCAAGGTGCTGGCCAGGGCGGCATGTTCTGCAGCTGCAGAAGGGAGTCCCACCCAGCGCTGTGTGTTCGCTTGCTATTACAAAGGCTGCAGACCACTTCTCCTTGAGCAGCAGCTGCCTGTTTCTCATTGTTACTTCACAATCTCCATTGCGCCATCCTTCAAATATCCCCACATCCCCCATTAGCTTCAGAGCCGAATGATTTCCTGCCTGGCAACTACAAAGCAACGCACCAAGACTGGCCCTTCATTTGGATCCTGCCCAGTGCCTCACAACTGTGGCTATGGCGAGGCAGCTGGGCTTCTGCCCTGCTCAGAGCATGGAGGCACCTCTCCCAAATGCACAGTGGCCTGTCGCCCCACTGGCACATTGCTGGCTGCGCAGGGGCAACCCAGCGGCAGTCCTTAGCAGGGGACACGTTAGTGCTGAGAAGCAGACGCCAATGTCTAGCAGTAGCTGGGAGCCCGCCCAGGTGAGGAGGCCAATCCTACATCAGGAGCGGCCCAAGGGAAAGCTACGCTAGTTGTCAAGAGAAAAATAAGAGGCAGGGAGGACTGTATGGGGAAGAGAGAAGGACAAAGGTGAGCAGAGGATAACCCACAGGAGAGAGGGCTAGTAGCCATGAGGCTCTCAGCTGCTTCAGGCCAGTTTCACCAACTAGAATGCCAAGTTCCTTGCTCTGGGTAACAGAGTCCAGTGTACAGTTGTAGTAACTGCTGGAGTTGCCATAGAACAAACCCAAAGGGACAAAAACTCGTCACACCAGATATTCTCATTCATTCCTCCCCATCACCCGTGCCCAGTCGTACTGACCCACCACCACTCCCGCTGCAGTCAGTCAATTGCATTACAGGATTACTCCACAGCAGGAAGTTGTGTAAAGCTGCCTTGCCTAAAAATAATTCTAAACTTAGTTCCAATTGTGCCTTTTGGGCTGCGCTTCAGAGGTAGGGCCAACCGCCCCCATTCAGAACCCAGGGGGTAGCCCCCAACAATCCTCACAAGATTTGTTTTTTGTTTTTTGTTTTTTTTTTAAAAACACACATTTGGGGTTTTCTTTGACTTCTCAGCCTTTCAGGTCACACTCTGGTGACACTTTTAAGCTGTCTCCTGCAGCCATGAGGGCTAGAAACAGCTTCATTCTAAAGCTGATATTCTCACATAACCCCATGACGCCAGGAGCTGAGGTTTTAAAGAAAACACCAAATATCACGAGACCTGTGATAGAGTGGCAAGAATTGGCAGTGTTGGTGCCTGGAGTATGATGCCCTGCCTAGCGGAGGGAACCAACAGTCGCTCACTAGCCTGAAAAGCAGGGTCAGACCAATGAGTCTCACTACCTGGGAATATTCCATGACACTTGATCGAGCTGTTGAGACGCAAGAGTACTCAGAAACATACCTACTTCTAGCAGAACAGCTCTCTCAGTGAGCTGCAGTGCTGAGATCACAGGGCAGCCTGGCTGCACTGGACCAGACTATACCCCACTCCCAGGCTGGGGTCCCCCATGTGCTTTAATGAGCGGGAAGAGCTGATGGAAGCCTCCTGGGCACATGCAAGAGGGACTGAGGGCTGGTCTACACTATGGGATAAAATCGATTTTAGATACGCAATTTCAGCTACGTGAATAATGTAGCTGAAGTCGAATATCTAAAATCGATTTACTCACCCGTCTTCACCGCGCAGGATCGATGTCCGCGGCTCGCCATGTCGATTCCGGAACTCCGTTGGGGTTGGTGGAGTTCTGGAATCGATATAAGCGCGCTCAGGGATCAATATATCCCGTCTAGATTAGACGCGATATATCGATCCCAGAGCAATCGATTTTAACGTGCCGATACGGTGCGTAGTCTAGACGTACCCTAAGACTGCATTCAAAGTTAGCTGGGTGCCCCTGCAGGCCGTAGTGGGTCCTGCTCCCACATCCCACAGGGAGGGTGTTAATATTTACTAAAAAGAGTCCTGTGGCACCTTATAGACCAACAGACGTATTGGAGCATGAGCTTTCGTGGGTGAATACCTGCATGTGTCTGATGAAGTGGATATTCACCCACAAAAGCTCATGCTCCAATATATCTGTTAGTCTGGATCTGTAAAAGCAGCAAACAGACGTACTGGAGCATGAGCTTTTGTGGGTGAATACCCACTTCGTCAGACACATGCAGGTATTCACCCACGAAAGCTCATGCTCCAATACGTCTGTTAGTCTATAAGGTGCCACAGGACTCTTAGTCTGGATCTGTACAAAGCGACAAACACTGCTCCCCTCCGATACTTGACATCTACTGCCACTTTAAGAGAAATCGCCAACAGGTAACAAAGAACTGCATAAAATACAAGGGAGCCTCTCCTTGCAAAGCAAGGAGCTGCTGTCCATAGTGCAGCAGGGAGCGTGAAAGCTAGTGCAGAAAGCACAAGCTAGACCAAATGGAACAGGACATTAGCAGAGGGGGGAAGGGCCCTCTCTGCAGCAACAGCAGGAACTACAGGCTTCCAGGAAGCTGGAATGGCTGCCCCTGAATGGAATGGTCCTACGGGAGAGGGGTGGGCAGCAAGCGTGCAGAGAGAGAGGATAACTCATTGTGGGACCCCAGCAAGCTCAGTGGAACTGCCTGGTGTAGGGGAGGGCAGGACTGGGCCCGGCCTTTGTGGAACAGACAGTGTGTCCAAACCCGCCAGGTTGGCCAGGCAGAAGCCACTCTCCTTCCAAGCCACTGCCAAATTCCCTGCCCTGGAGGCAGCTCAGACAAAAGCCAGGGGCTCCGCCGTGACCAAACCAGCCTCCTTTCTCCCACTTCCAGACCCCCTCATCAATACAATCCAGCTGGGCAGGAGGCGGCAGGGGAAGAGCAGAGGGTGGAAGGTCTCTCCCATTAAAGGCAGGATCCGTATTGTCTAGGGAGCATTAAGAGGATCTCCTGTCCGGCCCAGCTGCCCTGCGTGTGCAGGGGTCTCTGCCAGCCACTGTTACTCCACATCTGTGATCCATGTGGCACCGCTGCTCACGGTAATGCTGACTAGCAACGGCGAGATCTCCACCCAGCAGGAACAGGCTGCCGCCCTTGGAGCGATAAATTAGAAGAGTTCTAATTTATTTTCCTTCAGTAAATAAGGGGTCACCATCTTGTGAGGCAACTGGCTGCTGCGATGCCCAGAGCACATCCAATATCCCATGTGTCCAGAGTGTCCGCTGTCCCTACCATGGGCTGCAAATCAGCACACGGTGTCCGAGAGACTACAGCTCGTCAGCTGGGCTGTGTGCAAAGGGAGCCTTCGGCTGGATATCCCCCTCCTCTTCAGGGCTCCCTTCAGCACTTGGGCCCAGGGGGCTTTTTGCTTCCTCAGCCATCTCCTTCTTGTTTTTCTTTTTCCTCTCTGCTGTCTTCTTGTTCTTGCCACTCTTTTTCTTTGCCCTCTCCCCCGCGGTCGCTACATCTCCCTTCTTGCTGGACCATTGCTCTGCCAGGCAGCCTGCGGGGATGACATCATGGAGAAAAGGGAGCAGTGAGGCTGTCAGGTTCTGTCTCCCCACCCCGTGCCCCCTTCCCACTCACACTAAGAGATGGTGTTTCAATGCTCTTCGGATTCCCCTGCTGCACCCATCACCCTGGCACTGGAGCACACGTGCTGCCTCTGCTTGGAGCCCAATGCCCCCTTGCATTTGCTGAGGTGAAACTCACTTGTGTCTTTCCCTTTCAGCACATGGTTCGCACAGAGAAATTGAGCCAGGTCTTCCTTCTGGTGATGCCTGTACCAGTCCTCAATCACGTCTTCGAATTCCTCCACCAGCACATCACACTAGCGCAGAGAGAAAGCACAGTCCAGCACCAACAGACCTTCCTATTAACCCCACTCCCTGGGCCCCTCACAACGTGGGGAGCAAGCACAGCTCCAGGACGAGCTTCCCAAAGAGGGACAGCTCATACGCTGCAGTGAACTCTTGGAGTACGACACCCACATCCAGCCTGAGCCCGTCTTCCCAGATCTCCCCCAGCCCAGCAGCAAGAGTCTTAGACACTGCATCCTAGGCCTCCCAGCCATTACTGCACTTTGTGCTGGTGGCCCCAGTGACACTGTGCTACTCTCTGGACAGTACCTGCTTCTTGAGGTCAGCCACTTCAGCAGAGGTCTCATTCCACAGCTCATAGGGGATGTCCATCACCACCTTCACCCCCTTGTGCACCAGGTTGTGCAGGGTTTCAAACGTCTCTGACATTCCCTAAGGAGACACAGTAACCTGAGTGACCCCACCTTCGGGGATGGGCAGAATCCCAGCTCCACACGTATGACTCTTGCACTAAGGGAGACAGGAGAACTCACACACAGCTCCCCTACAAGGGAGCCAGCTCAGAGCCCTGCAGAAGAGGGGGTGTGGCACCAGCCACCCAACCAGGAGTTGTTGGACCAGTGCAGCATGAAGGGAGAAGCCTCAGGGGCAAGTGGCTGAGCAGTCTGTTCCCTTCTCAGGAGGGTGTGAAAGCCTGGGCCTCATCTGCTACCCGGCCTCCTCTGTACGGCACCCAGCAGCTCCAGCTGGACTAGGACCCTAACACACTTGCTGCTTGACAGACATGAAGAACATGCCGGAGGAGGAGGGCAAGAGGAAGGCTATGACACTTGTTCCAAGTGTACGCTTTCATGACTGAACGAACACGGACTTTCCTCATCTGCCCCCAAGGCAGCTAACGTGGTGGGTGATTCCTTGTCAGCGTCCTGACTCTAGATGACGGATTTGAAGGAGCAGAGGGCAGTGGCTACCTGGTTCAGTTTGGGAAGAACGTTCCATGCATGAGGAGCAGACAAGCCAGAGGAAGAGGCTGCATCCCTGGTGAAGTGGGAGGGGATATGAGAGGGGAGGGCATAAAAGGTCAAGCAGCTTGCTCTTGGTGTAGAGTCAGGGGAGGGACTCATAGGAGGGACACAATGTGAGCGATGGCCAGGGAAGACGGTCCTAGCAGCTCTCTTTCAAATGGCTGGTGCAATATGGGTAGCATGGAGGATGTAGTCCTTGGCAGCCCGTGATGAGGCTTGGCTGTCTGAACAAGCAGAAAAGGCTGGATTCAAGCAGCATTCCAGAGAAAGCAATGGCAGGACTCAGATGTGGCGTGGATGTGAGTGGAGGGGGGACCGCTAGAGAGAAAGGCCCGACGATAAAAGGATAAAGTCATCGTGGGGGTTGACTCTAGGACATAGCAGTACCACATAGTCCTTTGGATGGGGAAGCCTTTCTTCCCCACGGCTAAAACCCCAGCTCATTCTCTGGGCTGATGCAGTCTCTACAGAACCCTACCTCTTCCATCACAGGCATGATCCCTGGGCCCAGCCCTGAGACTGCACAAAGTGCCTTTGGGAAAGGCAAACTCAGCCAAATGCAAACGGTTCTTTGGAACACTCTGCCCCCTTGTGCACAGGCCTTGCAAGATTCATGGTTTCACAGCCTTCTCTGCCACACAGAGCAGATCACACTGTTTCCCTTGAAACGCTGGCAGGTGCAAAGTCACAATGCAAATGCACAAGGGGCAATCAAAAGGATGGGACTATCTTTAGCTTTAACATTACTGGAGTGGCATGTTAAGGTGGGCTGCTAGTGATCTCGACCTACACTTTTCAAATGGAATTGTTAACCTGCACCTCATCCCAAACCAGAGGCAGAAGAAGCTGCTCAGTACATACCCATTACCCACTCCAGCCATGAGAACAGGTCTGCTACACCTCCCCACCAGGCTTCTTGGTTGCATGCCACTCACCAGCAGGGCCATGGAGAGGTGGTTACACTAACAAGTTGAGGGAGGGAGAGAACAAAGCAGTTTCCTTTAGAAGCTAGTTCTATACCTGGGAAGTCTGTTTCGCAGATGCAGACCAAGGAGACAAACACAGATGCTCTTGGCAAGCCAAGGCCTAGGAGCATCTGACTAAAGCTCCAGTGAGAGAGAACAAGCAATGATACAAACCTTTGCAAACCTGTTACTGCCAGTTCTCTCCTTGTGCAGGTTATAGTCCAACAGCCTCTTGCAGATGGTCTCCGTAACCTCGATCAGTCGGATATCCCTGCCCAGAGGAAAAGTTGGTGAAATGGGGAAGGATTTAGTACCGCTCCCCGAGAAATGCTACAGTCCATTAATGGGGCTAGAAAAATTCTAGCTCAAGGACTAAGGCCGTTGGCTAGAGATGAACACAGGAGGAGGGGGCTGGGGAAATGGCTAGTGTCTGCAGCCGCTGGGATTTTCACCAGTTTGCTGGTCCTGGGCCAGCTTAAAGGCTCCACCTTTCAGAAGGTATCGGTCTCTTGATGGCAGGTGTCTAATCAACTGGAACTCCACTGCCTGCCTGTCAACCCTCCTCTCTCCAAGTGCCAAAGAGAAAAAGATTCCTCTTCTTACCTCCACAGCCCCTGGCTACTGTAAAGGAGTGGGGGCTCCACCACTGTGCTCCCTGTATCTCCATCTGGATACTGAAAGAGGGACAGTTTCCTCCATTACAGCTTCCTGGCAACCTCACTCCTCTCCCAGAGACTCCTGGCTACTGCAAGGTAGGTGTGGGGAGAAGATGTCTCTGCTGCATAACTCCCATTGCAACCTTCATTTTCTGATCCTTATCCCATGCTGCTAGCGCCAGAGCCAGCCTCTGCTCCTGCCCAGCGCTTTGCCAAGCAGCAGCAGAATGGAAATAATATTAGAAGGTGCACTTTTGCCCTCAAAGGTCTGAATAGTAGCTGTGAAACAACCAGTGTCTCGTCCACTACACAGGAAAGCTCTGAGCAACAGATTGGATCTGCCGGCTGTAGACTCAGGCAATTCATGTTTGGCAGATCATCTTTGCAATCTTGAGGGCTCAAAACATAATGTACAGCCCCAATCTTATACCCTAGGTACCAGACACATATTAAAGGGCCCCCATCAACTTACAATATCTCACTGGTGCCTGAAGTTGTTTCCCCACTGTTGTTACTTGTAACACTTATAACCAGGGCAAATGAAAAGTGTATTTACTTTGTGTGCAGTACACACCATGTGTACACAGCAACTTTACTGTTTCACCATAGCCAGCTTCTTCTCTTTGCATCTGTATTTCCTCACAGTGGCTGGGGAGAGAAACATTTAAAGCAAAGAGTGGTTGTAAAACCACAGAAGTTGGCAAGGGGGACTCAGGGTCTGTCTGCACTGCAGCTGGAAGTGTAATGTCAAGCTTGAGGAGACATCCTCTCAATAGCTCTGATTGAGCTAGCACACTAAAAATAGAAGTGTAGCCATGGTGGTGTCGGCGGGCTAGCAGCCCTGAGTACATACCTAGGGTATCGGACAGGATCATCTTTGGGGCAGCTGTTTTTAGCATGCTACCTTGATCAGAGTTAGTGCAGGAAATCATCCCTTCAGCTCCAATGCAGACATACTTCAGGGGAAGGTAACATCTCTGGAGTTCTGAAAGTGACTAGATTTCAAGCTAACGATGTCTTGAAAAACAATTGCATTTAATTAGAAGATTAATACCATCCCACATGAATTGAACTGCCTCCTCTGACAGGAACATAAGTAGCTGAATGATCTTGAAGTAGTAACTGCCCACACTAGACAAATCTGGTCTGTTTATCAGCACACTCCTTCCCTCTGAGAAGAGGCGGGTTTTGAAGCATGATTGGAAGCTCACAAAGCCAAGCAGTGGCAAGCCAAGGGTGGGGAAGCTATTTCCAAAGTCAACAGGCCCTGAGAGAGCATCCTGTTAGGAGCCCCTTCCCATCTACACTTCAAGAGCTCCACCTCTGCTGTCACAGAGGGTGAGACAGGTGGCCCCTGACATTCAGGGTTCTGTAGGTTAGAGTCACTACTTTGAACCACACCCAGAAACATACTGCCAGTCAGTGCAGATCCCTGAGCAGCAGCATAGTGGGTTCCCTGTGCAAAACACCTAAGAAGCAGGCAGATGCCTTGTTTAAGCCTCAGCTCAAACTGTCTCTATGTACAACCCCCAGAGGAATCATAGAATCATAGATTATTAGGGTTGGAAGGGACCTCGGTAATCATCTAGTCCAACCCCCTGCTCAAAGCAGGGCCAGTCCCCAAATGGCCCCCTCAAGGACTGAACTCACAACCCTGGGTTTAGCAGGCCAATGCTCAAACCAATAACTGCCTTGACAAAAATTGAGATTAATAGCAATGACGACTGGCACCACCCTACATCTGGCAGAAGAGGGTCCATGGAAGCAGAAATTCTGCAGGAACTGATGGCTTGAACTCCCCTCTTGCTGAGAAAAATCTTGTGGTGGCAAGTGGTTGTTTCAAACCTTGATTATTAGCCTAGCGACTGCCCGAGGCCTCCGATCAGGGCCACGTATTCTGCAGCAGTAATGTTCATCACAGAAATGTGCTTCGGAATCTCAGTTCTCATTTTACAAGGCTCTCTTCTGTTCTCAATTGTGAGAGCTAGAAAACTTGAAAACGTGAACTGAATGTAACTGGCGCAGTGAGGTTTGCCCAAGGGGGCAGAGTCTGAAGTAGGTCTAAGAAAGCGCATCACTGCTCTCCCAGTGACATGTTAATCATCATCCAACTCCAGAATTATTTAAATTCCAACTTAGGCTACTACTTCATCCCTGACCACTATAGCAGAAAAATCCAGCTAATATGGTTATCCTTCAGTCCCAGGTATCCAAAACCCCAAGTATCTGCTCCTCAGCTTACAGAACCCCCACCTTTGTATGACAACTTCTACAATGCAGACATTTGAGGCATACTAACAACTGAGTGTGGTGGGAAAGCATAAGATAAATGGAACTTAGCAGCAGTGACCCAGGCCCATTGGACTGATATGCCTATTAAACAATTAAAAACCTACTTTCAAAATGTAAGCGAAGCTGCCACAGAATTGCCAGAGTGCTACAGAAAGCTAGCAGCAGAATCTCAGTCCAGCTTGCTGCAGATGACAGAAGTTCTAAGTTCGGACTGTGCAGCACTGCTACGCTCAAACAAATCCCTGCTTCGCTACGGATCTGCAATTCGTGGTCACATGTGGAGCAGCACTACTGCCATCACACCCTGCTAGGGACTCAACATCCATCATATCTTGCCAACATGAATAACTCCGGAGAAGCGAGAAGCAACCTTTGCCCCCAAGTGTGGTAGGTGTCCAGATCATCCCCTGTTTGTGAATGCTCTTTGTGGAGGTATTTATTAATCCAGAGGAGCAGCAAAGAGAGTACTGAGTGGACGTCACCGACTGATTCACTTACGATTGTGTGTACTTGATTCCAGATCCCTTTCCGTCTAGAAAGCCATACTTTGTGTCAATCACCTCCTTTGTCTTCCCAGTTTCCTCAAAGGCAGATTTCAGCTCTACTGCCACATACTTACACACTGGAGAAGAGTAAATACAAACAGGTTAGTGGGCATACTGAACTGCACTGCCCTCCTAAGGAACTTGCCTGTTTTAGGTACAGGTAGGCCATTTTCAGCAAGCAGGGCTATTTTAGAAGCAGACGCTTGGAGTTAAGCACCAATAACTAAAGTGTCCTTGTGCAGCTTGTTTTCAGGAAAAACACACACTATAATTATTCAACGGACAAGAAAACACACAAAACTAGACACCCCAGCTACTGTATTTGGGAGAAGGAGTTTTTATTCCAGAGTTTTTTGGTTGAGAAATTAGTGAACTATTGTGCAACTGCTAACCAAGAGACATTCAAGTCAGTGGGTGCACCAGAACTGCTCCATCACCCAGAGCAAGCAGTTCACCCGTCTCTAGATATTTCATATCTCAACCTCCGTTGTTCCCCCCCCCATACACTTTGGCCTGCTTCTTCCCCCAGCCTTACCCCCCACAATCTAGTATTCCTACTTGTTCCTCTCCTCAATCACCACCTCTTTATTGGCATGGGATTTTCCCCAATAGTTAGGTCTCTCCTTCACATAGTTAGGTCTCTCCTTTACCTTCCTGCTTAAATGCCTTGCATTGTAGAACCCCACCCCCCTCCCACACAAACATCTGACAGTGTGAGCCATGACCACTGGAGCAAGAAGTAGCAGTTCCCTTTTCTCACTGTGCCTTCTCCCCACCCACTACAGGAAACGTGCCTCTATGAACCACAGTGAGAGAAACCTGTGGAAAGAGCCAGAAGCCACAACTGTCAGCATGGAAACTGGTGTCCTCCTTTCCTCCAGGGCTGCCTGGGAGACCATGGACCCCTTCACCCTATCAGATTGCTTGTCGCTCCTCTACAGCGTCCACATGGGGCCATGATCAGTGCTCTTCTACCTCCCATCACTCGCCCTGCTTCCCCCAGCCCCACCCTGACCTCCCCCAACCCCCTGCTTCCCCCAACCTCCCCAGATCCCTCATTGCCCCCAAATTCCCCCACCCCACCACCTGCCAGTCCCCTGACCCCCCGCAGCCCTGACTACCCCCTTCCCACCTCAAAACCCCCCGACCCCCACCACTCAGATCTTCCCCCAAATACACTCCCCTCAGCCCCCCGACTCCACACCCCTCCACAAGCCTCACCCCCCGACACCCACCGACCCCCAACTCCCCCAGCCCACCCCCTGCAGTCCCCTGACCCACCACACCCCTGACTACCCCAGCCTTTCCCCACCTCAAGACCCCCCGACCGCCACCCAGCCTCAAACTCACCCAGATCACTCCCCGCACCCCGACTTCCCCAGCCCCTCCACACCGCACCCACCCAGCCCCCAGACTTCCCGGAGACCCCTCGGCCCCCTGACTCACCCCCCCAGACCCTTCGGTCCACAGTGACCCCGACTTCCCCCACCCCCAGCCTCACCCTCGCACTTGCTGGGCAGCCGGACCCACTCGGTGTCGTCGGCGGCTCCGCCGGCCGGGGCCGGGCTCAGCAGCAGCGGGAGCAGCAGCAGGCAGGCGGCGGGGCCCGGCTCGGCCATGGCGGGGCGGGGGGACCCCACGAGGGACACGCGCTTCAGGCAAGCGGCTCCTCCACACTCACTTCCGGGAACCTTCCTTTCCCACCCCCAGCGTCACTAAAACGGCAGCAGCGCGCCCAATCACAGCAACGCGCGTGTCAAAGACCGGCCAATGGCCAGGCGAGGAGCGACCGCCCCGGTTCTGCCAGCCAATGGGAGAGGCAGGAAGCGCCACGCAAGCTCAACCAATGAGGCGGCTTCTAACTGCTTCGGCGTCTCTGTCTCCAGGAGCGGAGGGAAGCCTGGTGTCTCAGGGCAGCGGTGAGCGCCGGGGCGTGCGCCAGGTGGGGGGCAACTTCCGGCCGGGGAGCGCTCCGGGCCGGGGGGAGGAGCGAACGGGGGGGTCGGGGAGGGCAGTGGGCGGGGGGCGCCAGGGCCTGTGAAGGGAGGGGGGCTCCAGGATGCCCCCCCGCTCTCCCTCAATGGCGCCTTGGTTCGCGTACCCCCAGCTCTAGCAGATCTGGCATCTAATCAACCTTTATTCTCCTTTCAGTTCAAACTGTAGCCACCTTGGTGCTTGTGTCCTGTCTGCTGTGCCAGGGCAGGGCTAGGGACATCGAACCGGCCTCCTTTTCAAGCTGTGACTGACATCTGGTTCAGAGCTGAGAATTTTCAGGCTTCAATTCAGTGAAAAGCATGGATCCTTGGCTCAGGACTGGGACATTAGCAAAATGTGGAACACACAGGGATCAGCAGGAGCCCAGCGCAACCTCCCTTTCAGCTGATTCAACTACTACTGTTGGCTGTAGCAGTGCCAATGCAGAGGAGGCAGTGCATGATTTACAAGTTCAGCCTGGGACGGGTGTGACAGAGCAGGACACAGAAAGGGTGTCAAAAAAATGCAAGTATGATAAAAGCTACATTGAACTTGAATTTACATGGACTGGGGACGCTGAATATCCTCAGCCACAGTGTGTCTTATGTGGTGAAGTTTTACCAAACAACAGTCTTAAACCTTCCCTTCTTTGCCAGCATCTAGAGACTAAATACAATCAATTTAAAGACAAACTGGCTCAGTTTTTCAATCGCAAATGGGAAGAGCTAAAAAGCAGTAAAAAATTCTGCCATCAAATTGCATGGAAAATGTAAATACACTTCGAGCTTCAGACTTCATGAGTTAGAATGGCCAAAATAGGAGAACCATACACTATTACAGAAGATTTCCTTATACCTGCTGTGAAGGTCGTGGTGAAGTGCGTGCTTGGTGAAAAAGCAGGAAAAAAAACTTGATTCCATATCACTCTCCCATGACACTGCGTCGCCGATATGGCTGAAAATGTTCATTAGAAACAGTGACTAATATTCTTCGCAATTAGACAAGTCCACGGATTTAGACAGCCTAGCTAAGCTTTTGGTTTATGTTAGTTATATGTATGAAAATACCATACATGAAGACTTTCTCTTTGTCATTCCCTGCCTACCCAAACAACAGGAGAAGAGATTTTTTTTGCTGCTTGATAACTTCATGACTGAGAATAGAATTGACTGGTCTCGCTGTGTAGGGATTTCTACTGATGGGGCAAAATCGATGATGGGAAAGCACAGTGGAGTTGTGGTTTGCATCAAGGCCATAGCAACAGAAGCCATATGGGTGTACTGCAGCATCGATAGAGAGGCCCCAGCTTTCCTAAAAATGCTGGAAAACTTAATGTCAGTGTTGTCTGATGCTGTCAAAATAGTTAACTTCATTAAGGGTCAGTGTCTAAATTCAAGAATTTTTGCTACCTTGTGTGATGAAATGGGAAATGACCATTTGCCACTACTATTGCATACTGAGGTTCACTGGCTGTCGTTTGGCAAAGTGCTGACACAACTCTTTGAGCTGCACAGCGAGCTTTAAGTTTTTTTCACTGACCACCTCCCCTTTGCACTGGTCATCTTGCTTGGATGAATACTGCCTGGCTTCAGCGATTAGCCTACTTGGCAGACATTTTTTCTTGCCTCAACGAGCTCAGTTTAGGCCTTCAGGGCTTAAACACCAATATTTTTGAAACACAAGACAAAATCGAATCCATGATAAAGAAACTACTATTTTGGGATAGCTGCTTAAAGAAAAATATCATTAACTGCTTTCCAACATTGCAATTGTTTCTTGCAACAAATGACAATATGCTGTTACATGAGAGTGTGAAAGCTGACATTATGGAGCATTTGCAACAACTTAGCAAACAACTTAGAAAATATTTCCCCAAAATGGACAATGCATATTCCTGGATACGCAATCCATTTAAGGTGCCTCAGTCTCTCCCAATCCCTCCTCTGCCAGTGCATGAGCAGGAGAAATTGTTAGATCTCTCTTGTGACAGTGGTCTTAAATTAGAGTTTGAATGCAAACTTTGGCAGACTTCTGGATGCAAAGGATGGAAGATTACCCATGCATGTCATAACAAGCTGTCAAGGTTCTGATGCCCTTCTCCACAACATACCTTTGTGAGACTGGATTCTCTGCCCTCATGGCGATTGAGACAGAGTACCCTCAGAAATTAAATGCTGAAAATGACTTGTGACTGAAGCTCTCTCCAATTTTCCCTGCCATCAGTGATTTGTGTGATAAAAAGCAAGGACGTCCATCACACCAATAGGTAAGCATTATATATATATTTTTTGTTAACATCAATAAGTGCTGTATGTTAGTCACCAAGAATTTAAAAATGCCAATAATATATTTTTGTGTTATCGAGGTCAGCTGCAGAAATGTATGGATAGTGAACTTTTCTTTGCTTCCTTTTCTGTATTTTTTTTTATTATCAACAAAAATACATGACTGGCATTTTTAAATGCTTAGTCGCGCACAGGCTGTGTCTGAGTGATTGAGACCAGCATGGAGGCTTCATTAATTTTAATTAATTACAATAAAATGACCATGAAAGCTTCCAATTTAATGTTTAGACTAACTAGAAACTTGTTTGAGGGACTACTTTTATCCAAAGTAAAGGTATATATGATATAATGATAATTGTAACAAACATTTTTATCCGGGACAACACACTCTAGGGCTTGTGCATTTTTGCATCATATTATTCCTTACAGATTGTTACCCCTTACAGACTTTTCATAGGCCTCTGTCTCAGATAGGGGTATGTGATAGAATACGTTATTTGGAAAGGGGTGCACACCCTAGAACATTTATAAACCAAGGACCTAGGGTATTCATGGACTAGCTAGTTGGGACTCAGGGAGCCTAGGGCAGGTCTGGTAAAGAGGGAAAAGAGCACAGTGCGCACAACCTACCCCTTGCCCAGCCCTGCCCCCTCTGGACACCCTACCTTCACACCTCTTCTCCTATCTGCCCTACTCCCACTCCTATCCGCCTCTCCCCTAGAATGATCTAGGAGGTAACTTTAGGGATAGTCTGTGCCGTTTTTATTTGCAAATATAGTCCTTGGTCTCATGTATGCAAATTATTCCAATTAAATATGCAAATTATTTCATGTGCATAAAAATTCCAGCTTCCTGTCCATTCAACCTTAATAGTTTGTAGGTGGCTTCTGAGTGCTTGAGCCATCTGCCCCTCTTCCCCCCCATTTCATTCACCTCTCCACACCTTTTGCTCCTGCCCTCTTCGTGTCCAATCCCTAATCTCATTCCATGCCCAAAATTGCCTGAGAGAGCCAGAAATTCTGGCTGTAAGAGCTATGGACAAAGAGGGCTGGGTTGGGGTGTGCCGTCACTGCAGTCTGTATGCGTACCTACAGAAACACTTGCACACACATACATGAGGGTGTATTGTATGGGTTTGAATTTATTATAATTGTTTATAAAATAGGCTGGGGTTTTCTTTCTCCTCATTTCTCTATATGCTGAGCAAATTCCTCTTCAACAGGCGGAATAGATCCCTTGGGACCCAGAAGGGTTTTCCCAAGTTCTAGTTTCCCTTATAAAAATAGGCAATGCCTACCTGAGAAGGGGAAAGGTTTGAGCAGCTCCCTCAGGCGTTGGAACTGGAGTAGCTGCACTCGGATACAGAATAGTAAACTGCGCAGGAAGAAGTTTCTGATCTAGAGAGAAACAACTCCACTCATGGATTGGAAGAATTTCAGACTGTATGTGGGTCTGGTCATGATTTGTTTTTTCACCACAAAATGCACTTTTGTACCTCCAAAAGTATTTGCTGAATTCAGTGAACAGTTTTGGCTTGTTTAAAAAATGTCAAAAGTAAAAAATATATATATATATATATATATATATATTTTTAAATTGAACACCCAGAAAGCCACAGGACTTCTTCTGAAGCGAATTTCCCTGGGTACTGACTCCGAGAACCAACTGATCTCTTTGCCCAGAAAAGGATTTTCTTTACCAACAAGGTGTTTCATGGTGCTAGAGATTAGCCCTGTATCACTGTTGCTAGTACATGGAGAACATTGCTGCAGCCTGTGAACTCCATACTCCTCTGCAAACTGTGCAGTTTACCCAGTAAGACAAAGACAAAAAATGAGAACAGATGACCAAGAAGGAAACCTGGGCCCAGGCCCAACTCAACACTTGGGCTGGTACACCATTAGCCTAGGGTTGTTGTCTTCTGTTTTACACTTTGGTCCAGCTGGGGCCCATCTGTTCGGCACATAGTACATGCCGTGTCCTGGCTGAGAGGTGAGCAAACTACGTGCAACACCTTGTAAACTGCCCCAAATCCCACTGTGAGGACAGCTGCTAGTGGATCATTTGATTTGCTCTAGCTCAGATGGGTGGAAGGTGTAAGGAAATGGTGTGGGAAGCTCTGTCTCTGCTACCCCTGGGGTGGCTAGCTCCAGTCACTAACTCCGTCCGACTCAGTCTCTGCCTTGGTCTGCTCTCCATGCTGACAGGCGAGGCTGATTCTCCCTTGCCGAACCAAGCCTGAGCAGAGGAACTATTTGCAGAGTTCAGCAGTAGGGCTCGGCGTCCCCTGAAAGGAGATGGAACAATGTGACCAGGTGAGGATAGTAGAGGGTAGGGAACATTTTCCATCATGTGTCTGCTTTCCAGTCTCTACTCGCTCTTCTCAGGTCTGCTGCTTTATAAAGCTGCCTGTTTTGTCTGACCTGGAATTTGCTGCGGAGAGCAGCAGCAAATCATCACTGCCCAGGGTGGATGATGGCTTGCCAAGCCACAACATTCAGCAGAGCTCTCACCCCAGCAAGAGGGTAATGCACAGGAAGATTTGGCTTGTAGATGTGCATAGCACCCACAAACCCTGTTGAAGTCAATGAGCGCTGCGGGTGCTCAGCACCTCTGTGGTTTGTGGGATTAGCTAATAAGTGAGTGTTCATAACCACTGGTGGAGAGCTAATGCTGGAGTGTGCAAACTGCAGTAAACGCTGCAGGCACGTGTGGCAGTCCCTGGTTCCCCTAGTAAGCAGCTCTGGCAACAGCATCCCCTCAGTCTGCTGAGAGAAGTGGCTGCCCACCATCCCTCCTCTGATTTCTAGGGGGCAGCAGCTCCCCTCCAATGCTGCATTAAGTTCCACCAAATAGGGTACAGCACCACAAAGGTATAAAGATATTACTTTACTCACTTTGTGTCTCTAATATCCTACACAGCTACAACTACACTGCATACAAGGAGGAGGAGCAGGCAAAGACTGGGAAGAAAAGAGGGCAGATGGAGAGCTGGGCTGGGCGTGAAGGAGAAAGGGGAATTAACTAGTGCAGACCAGCATGTCCAAGTAGTTATGGAGATGTGCAGTGACTGAGGCTGCAGAAGATCTTGTGGAGGGACTGGCCTCCCTGAGACAATTCACACATCCTGACCAGCTCTGCCTCTGCCGGTTTTTCTCCCTTTAGTGTCTCGCCCACCTTTATCACTATTTCCTACCTGGAGACCCAGGTGGCTAAGACTGAGGAATGCAATTCCTACTCCAGGGGAAGGAGACATTCCAAGATTAAAGGAAAGTCAGAATAGGAACCAGGACCTAGCAGTGATCAAATCAGCTTCTAAATGAACCCAAAGCACATCTCTAAAAGTCTCTTCCTTACCCTTGCATTCAGCTGGGAGCTGCATTCCCAGAATTGTGTTCTGCAAAATGGTGGCCTCCTAAGTCATTATTTTGTTAATTGTTGTTGACAGTTTAATAATTTCTGAAGTTATTTCAGCTTCATAGCGACTGGATGCCATGACTAGAATCCCCTTGTGCCAGTTTCCCGGCGTTATGGAGTCTTACCCTTTGAAGAGGAAGCTGCAGGTGATGAGAATGTCAAACAGGAGGAACTTCAGCAACAATGCTCTGATAGCCAAGAGAAGCAGGATTTGTGAACAGACGGGCAGAGCTGAAACAGATGGGATCATGTACCTGATTAGGCCCTGGGGTGTCACACAGAAGAATTACCAATGGTCCCTATTGGGACTGTGTATGACTGCAGTGCCCAACATTATACACAAGAGGGTCACATAAACCTAAGCACAACCTTGTGTGTGCCAAACAGCTTCCACGTATTGTAATAAGATTTAAAGTAACCTGTATTGATTTAATTTTTAAGTTCTCTTGTTTTGTTTGTATTTAGAGAGGTTGTTTATGTACAGTATTGTCTACTTACACTCTTGTGTAAACTAAAAAGATGTAAACATGATGCCAAAATGCTAATAAATCAGCCATTAGTATATTGTGTTGAAGCTGGCCATGGGCTGCATGAAATGCTCTGGTGGGCTGGAAGTTGGGCACCCCTGGTCTAAGCAATAGGAGTCGGTCTGAAAGACCTAATGCACCTCCTCTAGAACGCAGGTACTTAGTGTAGCATATTCATTGCTTTAATCAGTGTAGTTATAATGAAATATTAATGTTATTGTACTTCTACCCCTCCTATGTCCAACAGTACGAGAACCATTGGCCTAGCGGAAGCAGCTCTGGGCTGGGCACTTGGAACTCTGGTGACTTATCAGCTCTGCTGCGCACTCACTCTGTGACCTTGGGCAAGTCACAGAATCCTAAAAGTGTAGGACTGGAAGGGACCTCAGTAGGTCAGCTAGTCCAGTGCCCTGCACTCAAGGCAGGACTCATAATAACTGGACCATTCCTTACAGGTGTTTGTCTAACCTGTTCTTAAAAACCTCCAATGATGGAGATTCCACAACCTCCCTAGGCAGTTTTGTTCCAGTGCTTAACTACCCTGATAGGAAGCTTTTCCTAATGTCCAGCCTAAAGCTCCCTTGCTGCAATTTAAGCCTATTGCTTCTTGTCCTGTCCTCAGAGGTTACGGAGAACAATGTATCACCCTCCTCCTTTTATGTATTTGAAAACTGTTGCTCCCCCCACCCCCCTGTCTTTTCTTTTCCAGACTAAAGAAACCCAGTTTTTTCTCTCTTCTCTCATAGGCCATGTTTTCTAGACCTTTCATCAGTTTTGGTGCTCTCCTCTGGACTCTCTCCAGTTTGCCCACATCTTTCCTGAAATGTGCCCCCAACCGGAGGCCTAATCAACACAGAAGAATTACTGCTCATATCTTGCTTACAACACTCCTGCTAATACTTCCCAGAATTTTGTTTGCTTTTTTTTTGCAACAGTGTTACACTGTTGACTGGTATTTACCTTGTGATCCACTGTGACCACTAGATCTCTTTCCACAGTACTGCTTCCTAGGCAGTCATTTCCCATTTTGTACGTGCAATTCATTGTTTGTTTCTTAAGTAGAGTACTTCAGACCATTTCTCCAGTTTGTCCAGATCATTTTGAATTTTAATCTTATCCTCCAAAGCACTTGCAACCCCTCCCAGCTTGATACCATCAGTAAACTTCATAAGTGTCCTCTTTGTGCCATTATCTAAATCATTTGTTGCTAACTCTGTGCCTCAATTTCCTCTTCTGTAAAATGGTAGATGTGGCTTCATCTTGGATTTCACTGTCTCTTTTCACCACATCCAAGCTATGCCTAAATCTTCCCACGTCTTCCTGTATAACATCCCCAAAATCTGTCCTTCCCTCTCTGCACACACAGCCGAAACCGTTATCTGAGCCTTGATCGTCTCATGCATTGACCACTGTTCTTTCCTTCTCCGTGGCCTCAATGCCTGCCCCCACTCTTCAAATCTATTCAAAACGCAGCTACCAAGATCATCTTCCACGCTTTGACTACATCACTCACCTTTTAAAGTCCATCCACTGGCTCGCCTTCTCCCATCACAAACGCATACTTCTTGTCTGTACTTACAAAACCCTCTACAATTTAGCCTACCCCACCTATCCGGCCTGCTATGTTATGCAAAGTCAGTTCTCCTCTTCATTCCACCAGCGCCAGCCTCGATCGCCCACATCTCCGACAAGTGTTCTCACACTCTGTCCTACGCTGCCTCTTAGCAAGGGGAAAAGCTCCCAGTTGAAATCCATAAAGCCACCACTTTATCCTCTTTCACGTCCCTTCCCCAGACTCACTTCTGCCATGATGTACATCGCAAACTACACCATGATAATGGCTGGGCAGGTGGAGTGCTGGGATCATTGCTAAGAATCACACACCTCCTATTCCATTTGTTATCATGTCCTATCCCCCCATCCTACCCCACCTACCTGTTTGTCTGTGTAACAGGCAGAAGAGAGAGAGTTTAAGGTCAAAAGGAACCACTAGAATTCTAGCCTGACCACCTGTAGATCACAGGCCATTAACCACACCCAGCACCTGCACATTAAACCCAACAACTGTAATTAGACCAAAGTATTACAGCTTACAGGAGATTAGACTATTATGTGCCACTGGAAGAGAAATGGATTAAGTGAGATATTCCCAGATGATCCTGGCAAACTACACTGTATAGGTGATAAGTGTTTATGGAGTTGTTCCTTTCTTTACACTAGGGCCAGGACAGCATCAGTGGAACTCTGTACTGTTCACAGGTAATATTGGAAGATCTTTCTCCTGCCCTAGCACTGAACAGCATCTCAAAATGAAATGTCAGTTTAGCATCCCAGTTATTCTTGTTTTGTGGCACTTTATAGCCTCAGGGACCACATCCATAAATGGTTTTCCCATCCTGCAAAGTAGTTCTGAGAGTTAAATTTTCCCCCCTGTCCTGAATCAGGACAAAAAGTCAATCTAAAATTTTCACAAACCAGAACATTTTCAGTTCAGATCAATTGAAGCATTTTGTTGCAATAACTTCAAAACATTTCCTTTCGATTTCAACCTTTTTCCTTGACACTTTTCCCTAGTTAACTTAAATTTTAAAATGAAAAGCTGTTTCAAACCGGACAACCAACATTTAGTGCTTAGAAAACATCAGAATGAAGTTTTGCCAACTTCAAAACTTTTTTTTCCCAAAAACATCTCAGGTCAGGAGATTCGTGAAAACAGACCCTGGTCTGCAAGTGATTTTAATTTTGAGAAATCTACATTTTTAGATGAAATAATGTTTCATTGCAAAATTCCTGACTTGCCCTATTGGGGAGCTGACTTCTCAGTTCTGATATCAACTGCCTTTCCTGACCAGGTCAGATTCAGAAGAGCCAGCTGTGTGGCTGTTTGCCTTTGAGTGGCGATATGGAGATCCGACATGCATGTCTGCTGCAACCAGTGCAGATCCAGGGTTGCATAGCAGAAAGGCTCTAAGAGCAATTCTGCTGACAGCTTCTTTCTTTGGCAAGGGTTGGTCAATTCACAACCTGCATCTTTCATCCAATGACTAAAGCCCTTGGAAACAGTGGGCAAAATACTGCTTTCATTTATACTGCTGCAAATCTAGAATAAATTTATTACTCTAGACTTGGACCTGTGTAAGTGAGGCCAGAATTTATCCCTGTTTCTTCAGATGTTCATTGTCAGGCAAGGCTTAAGCTGGAGGTGGTGTCCACACGCCTCTTTCCACATCCCTTCTGTTTCCATCAAAGAATCAGCTGGATTCAAACTGTGAATGTGCTGGGAAGAATGCACAGTTATTGCTTACCACTTCTGTCTTCATCCAGACATGGCTCTTCCACGTGGTCTTCTACGAGACAGAGTTGTAACTATTAGTAAGAGGAATTGTACTAATTGTAACAGTACCAACTGCCTGATTCAAGCTCAGAACGGTTCCCAACCCAACCTCCTGTTTACACTGTTCCCGTCCCTTTCCAATTCATTCACCTTTTGGGTTGATTTCTCATGGTATAAATCCCCACTTTGAACCTTAGAGTCCAAAAGATGGGGTACCAGCATGAATCCCCCTAAGCTTAGTTACCATCTTAGATCTTGTAGTGCTGCCACCAACCAGGTCTTGCAGTGCCTGGTACACTCTGGTCCCCCCAAAACCTTTCCAGGGGACCCAAAGACCCAGACCCCCTGGATCTTAATACAAGGAAAATAAACCCTTTCCCCCACCGTTGCCTCTCCCAGGCTTTCCCTTCCTGGGTGACCCTGGAAGATCACTGTGATTCAAACTCCTTGAATCTTAAAACAGAGAGGAATGTTACCTTCCTCCCTCCTCTTTCCCCCTCACCAAGAGGCCATACAGATTCGAGCTCCGTGAATCTAAAACAAAGAGGAAATTTACCTTTCCTCCACCTCCTCTCTCCCGGAGAGAGAGACAGTGACTAACACAGAGAGAAATCAGGTTTTTCCTCCCCCCCTTCTCTCCTTTCTCCCACCAGTTCCCTGGTGAGTACAGAACCCCTCCCCTGGAGTCTTACCCAAGATAACCAAAAAAATCAATCAGGTTCTAAAAAAGAAAAGCTTTTAATAAAAGAAAGAAAAACATAAATGTTGTCTCTGTAATCAAGATGGTAAATGTTACAGGGTTTTTCAGCTTATAGACACTAGAGAGAATCCTCCCCCCCTGCATACATACAAATTGCAACAGAGATACAATTTTTCCAGCCAAATTCACATTTGCAAATAAAGAAAAACAATCAAAAAGACTAAACCGCCTTTCTACTTGTACTTACTACTTGAACAGAAAATAGAGAGCATGTAGGTACGTCCAGTCACTCTCGGAACCCAGAGAGAACAACAGACAAAGACAACACACAAAACAAAGACTTCCCTCCACCGAGATTTTAAAGTATCTTGTCTCCTGATTGGTCCTCTGGTCAGGTGTTCCAGGTTCACTGTTTGTAACCCTTTACAGGTAAAAGAGACATTAACTCTTAACTATCTGTTTATGACAACATTGTTCTTGGGCTCTGCTCAAAGGGGTGGAGTTTTGGAAAGCCCGAGTGCATTCTCCTGAGGGTTTTCAGAGATAATTCTGTATAACGCATACTTTTCCGCTTTAAAACAAGCTACTCCCTCATCCCCCTTTTTTGCACAGATAATGCAAACAACTCAGCAACTTGGCATTTTATGTGTAAATGCCCCTTAATAACGATTCTCTACTTTGCCAAGTTTTAAAATGCGACAGGCAGGAGTGTTTGAAGAAGTGGAACTGATTATGCATAATAAATTATTGTAAGTATTTAGCTGAAAACACTTCTTTAGGAGTATGCCTATAAATGTCCAGCTAGCCGATAGAGGGGATGCACACACCAAGTGCCTCTGCATCAGTTAGCTCACAGGCTCTGCTGGTGAAATGGACAAAGCTTGGAAAGGTCACACACCAGCTTTGCACTTTTTCTTAAAATAGTCATTGCACTAGGATATTAAATGCAGAAAATTACATTGCTGCACAGACATGTCACTAAAAGTTGGGCAAAGCAAAAGCAACATAAATGCTTTTTGTGGTGGGGGTAGCACATTGAGCTAAGCAACTGCGGAGATGATTTTCCAAGGCACAAACGAGCTGGCAGGTAGCTGCCCAACTCACATTGATTCTCCATGGGAGTCAGGTGCCTGACCCCTCTTTGTGCCTTTGAAAGTTTCCTTATCCCCAATACCCAAATCCTACACACTCACTCACTCATGGCCGTCACCCCAATCGGGGTATGGGCCGCCAACCACAGATCTCCAGAGTCCTCTATCCTGGGCCATTCGCTCTAGCTGGTTCCAGGTATAGCCCAACTCCACCAGAGAGGTCCTTTGGGGCCATCTGCCTGTCCCAAGTCAGGATTAAGGAGGAGGGTTGGGCGTGGGTCTAGCAACTCCACCCCGTAAAAAATCAACCTGCTACAGAAACGCCAAATCCTACAGGATGGGTAAAATATGGGTGCTAAACTTGTGGCTACAACTGACTTGTCCATTTCCTGCCTTTGTGATTTTTAACTGTGTAGCTGTCACATTGCATCTGGGCACGTCATATTCATTAGACTGAAAATCACCATATAAAAACATCACTGAACAAAACAATTTCCCAGCCATATGGAGCACCAGGAACCTGATCTCATCCTTACATAGAAAAGTGGCAAGCCCAGGCTTTAAAGAGTCCTGGCTATGTATGTACTGTGTTAGATCCACACAAAATGCATCAGCAAACCGGAGTTAAGTAATTAATAGTTACATGCCTGAGGAAAAGCAACTATAGTGTTCTCAAGTTTTCCCCTTATGTAACCAAAGCATATTTAGAATTTTAGTTCAACCCAGATTTTTGCAAATGTTGTTTCAAAGTATTGGCTCTCAAACGCTTGATCCAGTTTCCCTCAACCCCTCCAGAAAGATTTGGAGACCATGCTTATGAAAATACAGCTGGCTTAGTTTTGAGAGATGTGTGTGTGTGTGTGGAAATTGGGCTTATAGTGGAAGGTTAGCTTCAGCCAGACTATGGTGCATTTCCTGTAGAGATCTCTCTAATGCAGAGAGCTGTGTGTGTGTCTCCACTCTCCTGCGTCTCTGTTCTATAGTTGCAGGAAGGAGTTATGTCAGCCCTGCCAGGTCTCTTGAGTCTAGAGCCTTCTTGACCCTTTTGTGCCATATTTGCTATTAATCAAGCTCTCCTTGGGTGACAGTGGGAGCCAGCAGGATAACTTTATTTTTGCCTGGGGTGCTGCGTTCGAATTAACTGTCTGGCATTTGCACTTTGCATTGTTGCAAATGGGCAGTGGGAGCCACTGCATCCATCACTGGACCCTCGTTTTCTTGCCCTGGTCATTCAGGAATAACACAGTGTGACTGAGGGGAAGAAGGCATCAGAGGGAAATGGAGAGGAATGTGGGGCTCCTAGCGGACTGGGGGTGGGGGCAGGGAAGTGACAGAAAAGAAATGAGGTCTGTGGTGTTGGATATTCTCTTTGCCTGGTACCTACCAGAGATCAGCAGGGATCTGGCACTCCACACCTGGGCGGTTCTGTTCTGTCTCACATGGCAGGCGAGGGATTCCCAGGACTCCAGTTCTGCAGTGTGGATGGAGAGGTGAGAGACTGTGCTGAATGTGCCGTCTTCCTCCCTGGAAACCCCGTAGGTGAAGGAGTCCAGGGCACTTCCATTCTCATTCGAAAACCAGATGGCATCTGCCATGTCCTGAGAGAGGTCGTTCACCACACAAACCACTAAGGTCTTCCTCTCGCCGTTAACGACCATGGTAAGTGGGGGGGCCAAGGTAGGGAAAGGGGCTGCGGTGCTGCCTGGGGGAGAACAGCCAGCCAGTTAGCAAAGTACATGGCAGCTCTCAGTCGCAAGGCCTCCCTGCCCCTGGAGCCCCTTTGACTTGGAGCAGTGAGACTGAAACTGGTTTCAAACCTCTCCGGAAGGATTGTCTCGTGAGGCGAGTATCCTTGTTTGGCCAGCTATTCGTGCCCAAGTGGGGGTTGGGTCCGTGTCTGGCTGCCCCAGCCCCACTGCCATTTGTTGGAACAAAAACCCCAGGCCTCGCTGCTCCTTTGCAAGGTGTAGCTAATCCTTTAACAGGTACATGCTGGCCACTCCTTTCCTCCCCTCCCCTCCCCTCCCACAGTGTCTGCAGTCTTGGGCCTCTAGCTACACGCTGCCTGTAGAACCCACCCGGGGGTGGGGTGGGGGGGGGAATGCAGCCCATCCTGGGGAGCAGGCAAGCGTCCTGCCAAGGAGGAGAGTGTGGAGCTGAGTGAAGCAAGAGGCACCTGCCTCAGGGGACAGGTATACTCACGGCTCAGAAGCTGAAGTACTGTCGTGGCCAGGAGCTGTCCCAGCAGCCATGAGGGCAGGCCCATGGTGAGGGGCTGCAGCATCTGAGCCAGGCACGAACAATGCAGCAGGCAGAGGGACCCCAGCCCGTCTCTCAGCACCTTCCCCTCCCCTCCACTTTCCCTGCCCCTTTCTAACGGTCTCTCTCGCCAGCTGCTGAACCAGCTGCTGTGCTCCCTGGCAAACAAACCCATGCACCTTGTAACCCTTTGTGTGCTCACACGACTATAGGCAGTGAGAGCCTAAATCCACCTTAATGGCCCTGAGCCCAGCCCTGTGTGAGCACGAGCTGACCTGACTGGGTCCTCCCAACTGCATAGACCCCAATTCGCAGCTCCACAGGGCACAGCAGATGGCTCCCGTGGAGATTCCCCAGCACATTTCCATGAGCCAAGGCAAGGGCAAGGCCAGAGTCAGGGTCAGCCATTTCCTGGTCCTTGGAAGGTCTCTCACCCGCTGGGCCTGGGCAGTGCCGCACACTACGTCACACTGGATTTGCCTGGTGCCAAGGGGGCAGTCTGTGAGGGTCAGGCCCAGAGAGCATGGGGCTGAGGGGAGAAGTGCCCTCAACACTGGCTGGCACAGGTAGCCCCAGTGGGTCAGCTAATCTAACCTAAATGCTATAAACTGAGTAAACTCCATTTCCCCTTGCCTGCACTGCTGGGCGGCCCATGCCTACAGCCTGGAGTCCATGACCCCTGCCGGCCCCTCCAAGCAGCCAGGTGCTGGATCCTGCCCTGGCTAGAGGTGCGCGCCCCCTGCTGTCATCGGCCCGGGGGTGGGGGGGTGAGAACAGGACAGGAGAGCCCAGTACGCGGCTAAGGGGAGGGGACCATGACAAACGGCGATGCAGTTTGGGCATGGCGTGTGCCTGGGCAGGGGTCTCACTGATGGGAGCAAGCAGGAGCTGCACCATTTGCCTCCTAGTGGCTGTAACTCCATGGTGCAGACTAAGGTCACTCCTGGGTGGGGGAGTCACTGCAAGGCGCCCTCTTGGGAGGGTGTTATGTGTGGGGTGTGTTTGTGTGTCACTGTGAGGCTCTCTCCAGGGCTCACGGTGTGTGGGGGGAATTGCTGTGAGGTTCCCCTGCAGCTAGTGGGGTGTGTAGGGGAGAGTTGCTGCCATGCTGTGTATGTGGGGCAATCCCTGGGGCACACTACAGGCCAAGGTGCAGGACATGTGGGAAGGAGCTCATTTGCTCCAGGCTCTGTATGTGGTAGCTGAGTGAAGTGCTATGGCCCATGCATTGCAGAGGGCAGTTGGGGGCATTGCCACAGCCTGTGCAGTGCAGGGAGGTGCTGGGGGCAGTGCCACAGCCAGGACAGTGCAAGGGGGAGCTTGGGGCAGTGCCACAGCCAGTGCAGTGTAGGGGGGAGCTGGGGGCAATGCCATGGCCCGTGCACTCAGGGGTGCTAGAACAATTTGTGTAGTGGGGATGCTGAGCCCTTGAGCCAAACTGTAACCCCTGAATATGATGGAACCCACGTCAACCCAGCAGGTCCTGCAGCACCCCCCCCGCACCCCTTGTTCCAGCACCTATGCATGCAGTAGAAAGATAGCTGAGTGCCTGCCATGGCTCATTCAGTGCGAGGGGGAGGTTAGAGAGGCATCTGGCCGTGCAGGGGGGGGTAGCTGAGGGCAGTTTCTGGCCCGTGCAGTGCGGGGGGGGTAGCTGAGGCGTGCACGGCCCATGCAGTGCGGGGGGGGAGCTTGAGGGCAGTGCCAGGCCTGTGCAGTCAGGGGCGGGGTAGCTGAGGGCAGTGCCATGCCTGTGCAGTGCAGGGGCGGGGTAGCTGAGGGCAGTGTCTTGGCCCGTGCAGTGCGGGGGAAGGTAGCCCAGAGGCAGTCTCGGCCCGTGCAGTGGCGGGGGAAGGTTAGCCGTAGGGCGTGTGCTCGGCCCGTGCGGTGGGAGGGGAGGAGTGGGCAGTGCCACGGCCCATGCAGTGCTTTGTCACAGCAGACGGACCATGTCACTGCAGCGAGGCAGGGAGCGCAAGCGAAAGCGCCTGGTACATTCCACACCCCCCGGCCCGGCTAAAGTGGTACCCCCCCCCCCCGCCCCGCAGCATGTAAGCAGACGTGAGGGCAGAGAGCGGGCAGGGCGACGGCCAAGGTTCCTGGCATGCTCATCGTGTGCGCTATGCTCAGGTGTGCAAGGGAGGGCACGGGCGCAGCTGCTGTTTCTGCGTTACACGCCGCTCGCGGGCGGGGCCCGATACCTGCCCCTCGCCGCCCATGGAGCCCGGCGCGAGCCGCGGAGCAGGCAGGCCAGGCCGGGCCCCCTCTCCGACCCTCCTCCCGCCTGGTGCGAGCGGGCAGGCCGATGCCGCGGCCTCCGCGCGCAGCGTCGCGGCGAGCCCGGCGGGCCACCCCTCGCGCCTGCTCGCCGGGGCCAAGCCCTGGACCGCCAGCCCGACGCGAGCCCGGCGGGCGTTTACGGCCGCGTATGGCCGGCCGCCCCTGCTGGCCCGCTGAAGGGCCTGGCGAAGCGCGGGCGGGGCGCCAGCTGGGGGCTGGGGGCTCCTGTGCCTGGGCTGCTCCGACTCACGCCGCCGCCCGTCCACACGGACAGCTGAGATCGGCCCCTCCGTCCGACGCCCCGAGCGGATTGGGCCTCCAGTCCACCCCGCCGGCCTGAGATCAGACCCCTCGTCCGACAGCCCCGCAAGCCGAGATTGAGGCCTCTCCGTCCACCCCGCCGGCCTGAGTGCAGACCCCTCCGATTCTTGAGCCCGAGCCGAGATTGGGCCTCTCGTCCACCCCGCCGCGCTGAGTATTGCGGGCCCTCCGTCCGACCCGACAGCGCCCGAGCCGGATCGGGCCCTGCTCCGTCGCGACATAGCCTGGCCTGACATTGGCCCTCCTCACGCTGCGCGGGCAGCCTGGCTACTCGGCCCTCCGGCACCCGCCCGGCCTCAGATCGGGCCCTCCGTCCACCCCACCCGGCCTGAGATCGGGCCCTCATGCACCGGACATCCCCCAGCCGAGATCGGCCCCTCCATCCGACCGCCGGTCCTGAGATCCCCTCGTCCACCCCACCCGGCCTGAGATCGGCGCCTGCCTCCACTCCACGACGATCGCCCAAGCCGAGATCGGGCCCCTCCATCACCCCACTCCGCTGAGATGCGGCCCTCCGTCCACACGGAAGCCTGAGATCGGGCCTCCGTCCACGAGGGCAGCGCCCCGAGCCGAGATCGGGCCCTCCGTGACGACACGGAGGATGGCCTGCGTCGACGCGCCGAGCTGAATCGGTCCTCGTCACACGGACGGCCTGAGATCGGGCCCCTCCGTCCGACGCCCGGCTGAGATCAGGCCCTCTCCGTCCACACGGACCTCGCCCCGAGGCCGGATCGGGCCCTGCCGTCCACCCGCGCCTGAGTCGGGCCCGCTCCGTCGCACCGGAAGCGCCCGAGCCGAGATAGGCCCCTGCGTCCACCCGCCCGGCCTGAGATCAGGCCCCTCTGTCGACGCGGACAACGCCCCGAGCCGAGATGGGCCTCTCGTCTCGAACCCGGCCGCGCTTGAGATCGGGCCCCTCGTTCTGACGCCCCGGCGAGATTGGGCCCCTGGGGTCACCCGCGCCGCTGAGATCGCGGCCCTCGTCTCGACACGGAAGCGCCCCGACGAGATCGGGCCCCCCGTCCGACACCGCTGGCATGACATTGGCCCTCCGGTCCGACATGCCTGGCTGAATCGGGCCCCCCGTCCGACCCGCGGCCTGAGATGGGCCCCTCCGTCCGCCCACCCGGGCCTGAGATCGGGCCCCTCCGGTCCACCACGGACATCGCCCCGCCGGAGATCGGGCCTCCATCCGACCCCCGGCCTGAGATTCGGGCCCTCGTCCGACACGGACGCCTGAGATTCAGGGCCCTCCGTCCACACGGACAGCGCCCCGAGCCGAGATCGGGCCCTCGTCCGACAGGAGATCGGCCCCGTCGACCCACTGCGTCGGCCCTCGACGCCCCGGTACGGACGCCCCCGTCCACGCGCCGACGAGATCGGGCCCCTGTCCGACAGCGCCATCGGCCCTCCGTCACCGCGACGGCACTGGATCGGGCCCCTCGTCCCGACGCCCGAGCTGGATCAGGCCCCTCGCTGCCCGCACGGACATCGCCCCGAGCGAGATCGGGCCCCTCCGTCACCCGCCCGGGCCTGAGACGGGCCCCCCGCACACGTGACAGCGCCCGAGCGAGATCGGGCCCCTCGACCCCGCGCCGGCCTGAGTCAGGCCCCTTGTCAGACGCGGACAACGCCCGAGCCGAGATTGGGCTCTCCGTCCGAACCCGCCGGTCTGAGATCGGGCCCCTCCGGTCGTGAGCCCGAAGCGAGTTGATGCCCCTCTGTCCACCACCGCCCCGGCACTGCGATAGGGCCCCCTCGTCCGACACGGACAGCGCCCAGCCGAGATCGGGCCCTCCGTCCGACACCGCACGGCTGACATGGGCCCCTCTGTCCGACCTGCCCGGCTGAGTTCGGGCCCCTCTGTCGACGCAGTCGGCCCCCGAGCTGAAGATCGGGCCCCTCCGTCAACCCGCCCCGCTGAGATCGGGCCCTCCGTCCGACGCCCCGAGCCGAGATCGGGCCCGCCCGTCCGAGCCCCGAGCCGAGATCGGCCCCTTCCGTCCGACGCCTCCGGTGCCCCGAGCTGAGAGCGGGCCCCTCCGTCCAACCCGCCTGGCCTGAGATCGAGCCCTTCCGTCCGACGCATCTGGTGCCCTGGCCTGAGATCAGGCCCCTCCGTCCGACGCACCCGGCGCCCTGAGCTGAGATCAGGCCCCTCCGTCCGGTGCACCCGGCCTGAGATCAGGCCGCTCCGTCTGGTGCACCCGGCCTGAGATCAGGCCGCTCCGTCTAACACACCTGGCCAGTAATAAACAGCAACCTGCGAGAGAGGCCAGTTGGAAGAAATTACAAAAATCAAGCGATTTCAAGGAAAAAATAGTTACAGCGAGGTGTAGCAGTGGCCCTTACTCGATATAGCCCAGAAACAGCTGTAAGACCAGTGAGCCTGCTCTCTGTAATGGCAGGTCACTGGCTCGTAGTTGGCAGCTCTACCCGGCATTCCTAGCGTGCAGCATTTGCACTCAAGCCAGATGTACCCCACAGAGAGCCACTGCTTGCAGTGTCCGCGGTCAGGTAGCTGAACTGGTGCTGAAGGTGGTTTGGCTGCAACCACAGACAAGGAGCAGCTGTTTGGCGCTGTTGCTGCTGCACCTGGCCCTGCCGCTCATTGTCACTCAGGCCTTTCGGGTTCGTTTTTTTAAGGGAAAAACCTGATAGGCTAATGGCCTCTTGCCCTCCCACCCCTGCACCTCCCCTTTCTTAGGGCAGAAGGTGCCTGATAAGAAGCCACTGGGTGTCAGGCTGGGGAAGGCAGACCCCCACTCAGACTAAAGCCTGTTCTGACTGGGGAGATGGGGGCAGCTAGAGCAGATACTGCTCATTGCCTGAAACGAGACAACGGGACCTGTCTCAACTGGCTCTTGCAGCAGATGGGGACATTCACAGCCACGTGAAATGACTGACTAGCAGCATCTGTGGAGGATCTTGGTCAAACAGCACAAACTAAACAGACTTCGCCCTCCTCAGAGACTCTCCTGTCGGTGTGCAGGGGACACCATGGGGGATGGAGCGTCAGGGACATACGTTCCACCAGTCACTTAAACGCTAGAATCCTCAAAACCAAACCACAGTGACAGTGATTCCTGTCCCCCGTAGTGCCCCATCTGTCCACTGGGGACGTAACAGCCCTGCCCTGCCGCACAGGGGGGTTAGACGATAAATGCATTAGAGCTGGGGTTCTCAGCCTCTCTTTCTGAGCCCCCACAACATGCTGTAAAAATGCCACAGCCCACTTGTGGCACAACTGTTTTTCTGCATATCCAGTAGATGAAAAACTATATTAAATGGATAGTTATACAGCTACACACACACACCCCTGTAATTACAAAAAAGAATATAGGTACAAAAATAAACTTTTTGTTTTACTTACTCAGTGTGAAACTTGTTGCTGATCAACAATTCTGTTTAGACATGGGGGTGTCTTCGACAAGCACGCACATGTGTCATGGTGAGTGTTAATCCTGGCTTGGTACTGTGTTTTCATTGATGTCATGGCCAACCTGCACATCCCCAGCTTCTCCACCAACCAGCTGGCTGGACAACCTGCACAGCCCCCAGTGCACTGGGGCTTGAGCTTTGGCTTTCTGCCCTGGGCCCCAGCAAGTTTAATGCTGGCCTTGCTCTGGTTTATTTTGGCAGCCCCCCATCCCTCAAGGGACCACAGACCCCTGGTTGAGAACCACAGCCTTAGAGGTTGTGAGGTGATCAGATATTACAGTAGTGGGACCAGGTAAGTACTAGGATGGATATCTACCATTGTCGTTTGCACTATAGCTGCAGCTCTGTTGGTCCCAGGGGGACAAGGTGGGAACATTTACTGTTGGACCAACTTCTGTTGCTGAGAGACAAGCTTTGGAGCTGACCACGAGCTCTGTGTGGCTCGGAAGCTTGTCTCTTTCACCAACAGAAGTTGGTCCAATAAAAGATATTCCCTCCTCCACCTTGTCTCCAGTGTTGAGACCTATAGTTAGCCATTGGCCTGCCTTCTACCGGGAACGGTTGCTGCCCTTCTCTGTACCCTTTCTGCTGTGCCATTTAGGAAGGGGGAAGCAGAGCTGAACAGTTCTAATTTCAGACTGACAAAGCCAAATGTACAAAGAAGTTATGTATAAAAATAATGAATTAGGATGAGATTCTGAAGGGAGCTGGGCACATGCCCCACATATTGAAGCCAATAGCACTTGAAGGTTCTCAGCCCTTCTCAGCATTAGGAGGCGGCAGCAGATCCTGCTAACTGCAAGTCTCACTGACTGCAGTGGGAGCTGGATGGAGTTCTGCCATTCTTCAGAGTCAATACTAAGCAGCAGGTGGCTCAGCAGTGTTTTTACTGATACTGAATTTTTCTATTATAGTGCTAGAAATTACAAGGTAAAAGAAAGCTAAGTCAGTTATTTAGAACCTACTCGTTTGTCTGTTTTCCCAGTAAATTAATTTTCTATTGCTGAATATTCATCTTAGTGAGAAGCCACATTCAACCATTTTGTATGTGGTGTAAGAGATCACGAAACAAACTTTGGCAAGTAAAGCCAGCCACTAAGTCGTAGTTTAACTTCGATCTGTATAGTAGCAAAGAGAGCTAACCTTGGCTGGCCTGGCAGTTCCTCCTTAAGCAGCTGGGATCATGACAGCTGAAGGTCACTGACCTGTTCTTCAGTGGTAGGTGGCACTTGCCCAAACCTGCTCCACTCAGGGAAATTTGTTGGGCGTTTTTCAAATCTTAATCCCAATAGTGCCATCTACTGGCTGCCAAATTTTATCTGGTCAGAGAAACCAGAGACACTAGATACAGGAATTAAAAGGCTCTGACTCTTTCAGGAGGCAGTAGCTGCCTGTGGAGCAGGTATGCGTAGCGGCTCACAGACAGGCCTGCGTACAACAGCTCAGAAGAGCCACCATCCCATGGGAGGAAAGCTTGGGGACTGGTGAGTGGAACTTCCTGATAGAACCTTTCTTGGAATATTCATTCCTAAATGGATGGAATCTAAGACTGATTTGGGTATTGAAACTATCTTCCATACAGAAGTGGTTCTGGCTCCACTCTGAGTAGAAAATGATGCCGTTTCATTATTCACTGGGGGTGCAAGGGAAAAGCTCAATGCAATGCACCATCATTCCCAGCAACGTTCGGAGATCCTTGAATTCTCCATGGTGACTAAATGTCAGCCCAAGCACAGCACACAGCTGGGATGCTGTGGTAAGAGACTGGGAAGCTATGCGTGGGATCCTGGCACAGGGTGGGGAGTGCCAGGAACCAGGTCAGATTGTGGCTCCAGGGTTAGAGGGATTAGAGCTTTAGGTTATGTCCATAGTACACGCATACACGAGTACTGAACTGTATGTGGTTGCACAGACTCCCCGTGCCCAGACAGAGTGTCTGCATTATACTGGGCTGGATGTGAGTTTAACACCGTATACGTATACCTGGGTCCACACTGGCGCTGTTAAATGGCGTTAGAGCCATTTCTGGGCAGCCTCCCTGGGTTCTCTAGAAACCACTGTGCTGTGCGTTGGCACTGCCCCTCCCTTCATGTAACTGCAGATGGCAGTTCCTGATTGCATTGCCCCTCAGTTCTCCTGGCTCTTTCCTGAACCCCAGTACCGTTTCTCAGTCACTGTGCAGACACTGCACCTGCTGCTATTTGCCAGGCCAGGAGGAAGCCCAGTGTACAAACTGCAGAGCCAAGTACATCGATTTGACCTGATTTTTCTCAGAAGGAAAGGGAGTTCTGCTAGGACAGAGAACAGGATTCTATTCCCGACTCTGCTGGCTTTCCATGTTCCAGGCCTGTGCGCTATATGGGCTACGCTGCCTCTCCGATGGGTAGGGGTATGAGGCCTTGGCCATTGGTATGGCTTGTCAAGAGCCCAAAAATATCAGTCACTGGAAGGGGGAACTTGAACTCAAGTCTCCTGGCTTGTAGCCCTAAGCACCCTACTCGACTCCACGGAATGGTATTGGGAAGCTTTGCTCTTGCTGTCTCTGGAGACTGTGCACAGCGCTGGCCTTCTGTGTCGGGAGCACCAGAATTGAGTAACTTTGTAATAATTAGGCTTTGGAGCTTGTTCTTGGTGCCAGACACTAGATCTCAGAGAGGGGTCCTGGCAATCTCAGCTCCAGAGATGCTGACCTGCTGAGACTTTTAGGGAGGCTGCTTGTAGTAGTGGCAAAAGTGCAAAGCTGAATACAGAGAGAGGGTCTGGGGTAGCGCCGTGAATGCTTGTGGTGCATTTCAGATTCACTTCTGTGCATGTTACAGTAATAACAGTGGTAACAAGCTGAAGTAACATTTAGTAACATCAATAGCCATGACCAGGTCTGACAATGACATTGGCCACATCCTCACTTGTTCGCACACACTTCGGAAACCACTTCACGTGGTTTTTTGGTGTATCTGGCTCATTTTGTCAATGACAGCCAGCCCTGTGTTCAGCACCGGCCTGGGACAGGGTCCCCATCAGGGGATGTGACCAGCGTGACTCAGGAACCCCACCCTGGGAGCCTCCCCCAGCTGGCCAACAAAATAGTACACACTGTGTATAGGGCTGGGCTGCAGACAACTCTGATCTACACAGGGTCACCGGTGGAGAAGAACAATGCTGCAGCTCTTGGCTTGTCAGTCCTGAGAGGTGAGTGGCACATAACCCTTCTGGTTTTTAAATGTAATTGCAAAATTTGTAGATTAGATGTAATTATGATATTACTTAAAACACTGGGAGGATTATGGAAAATCAGGGAGGGTGGAGCCTGCCCCCATTAAAAAAAAACACCACCTTTTTTGTGCAGAGAGGGGAGTGAAAAAAACACGGTTACTCACCTTTGTAACTGTTGTTCTTCGAGATGTGTTGCTCATATCCATTCCAGTACGTGTACGCGCCGCGCGTGCACGTTCGTCGGAGAACTTTTACCCTAGCAACTCCAGCGGGCCGGCAGGCCGCCCCCTAGAGTGGCGCCGCCATGGCGGGTGATATATACCCCTGCCGGCCCGCCCGCTCCTCAGTTCCTTCTTGCCGGCT
>NC_133771.1:215742882-215745069 GCF_003597395.2 Chelonoidis abingdonii
GAAAAGCGCTCACATCCCACCGTTGTTTGTTCCATACCGTTTTCTAGATTACCTTTGGTCGCTCAGGAGCAAGGCATGGCACTGTCCTCTCCCGCGTGTCACATTAGTGCCATCTCCACTTTCCGCCATGAGTGAAGGCAGCTCGGCTTCTCGCACCCATGGTCCCAGATTCTCAAACGGCTGGAGCGCCTTACCGCGCAGTCCCCCCCCAGCCCCTCCTGGATACTCAACCTGGTGCTATCCCCGTGCCACGCTCCCCGTTTTGACCGGCTGCTACGTTTCCTCTCTTACTTGCCTGGAAGACCGGCATTTCCGGGGCGAATCATTCTGCTCGCGCATGCGAGCTGCCCCCTTCGCGGGATCCCCGTAACGGTGTTCCATCGGACAAGTGCAAACTGAGGCCGCACCCCCGCATTTCTCCCAAGTCGTCTCGGCCTTTCATTCAACCCCAGACATATTCCTTCCGTGTCTTCTTCCGAAAACAACTTGTCTCACAAGAGAGCAATTACGACTCCGCAGGACATGCCGCAGACCTCGCCTTTTACATGGAGCGTACCAAACCATTCCGTAACGCGCCCAAACTCTTTGACCGTCGCGGAACAGTTAGAGGTTACCATTTTCCTCTCAGAGATCCTCATGGATACTTCCTGTATACGACCTTTAACATCCTACCATCTTCCTCCAGCAGAGTAACGGTGCAAGCTCTACAGAGCCCAGGCTTCATGCAGCGTTCCTCGACAGTGCCTATCCAGGAAATCTGCGGGCAGCGACCGCGGTCCTCGTGCACAACTCTTTGCTAACCCATATGCCCTCGGTCCAGCAGTCCAGATGATGCGCCTTGGCTACTGCTGTGTTACGCAACTGTGACTGCGACTCCGACCCCACCGCCTAGTAAGCTGGGAATGCACCTACCTGGAAGGATAGCAGCACTCTCGAAGAAGAAAAACGGTTATCACGCTTGTAACGTTTCTTCAGAGTTTCCAATCCATCCACAACCCCCCTCCTCCCCACGTCGAGTAACACACACACACACACAGTGCATTTATAAATAGAGCAAGTCTGCACAGAGTTGCCTCTGGCTCTAATTTTTGCTCTCAGAAAACCAATTATTTTGTTGACATTTTTCCCTAAAGAATGATGTAAAGAAACCTCTCCAGCTGGAATTTCTCGTATGTCCTAGGGTAAGCATGGTGACAACACTATTCAGTGTTAGGAAAAAGTGTTTATATTCTGCCCTATGAAATGAGTGAGGACACTATCAAAAAGCAACTGATTGCACAATTGTCTACTCTCTCAGGTCTGCAAGTACAGAGAAGAAAGTTAGAAACAGATGAATACAATACATGTATATGATGGGGGGAAAGAAAAAGTCACAAATCAAAAACAGTCTCAATCTACACGATTGTTGAATTTAGTTTGCAACTGAAAGCAAGCTTAACTAAGGGGTTTCAACCTGACTTGCATCATTAAGTTCAGAAGTATGCCCTCAGATCCAACCTAAAATGTGAATCAGCATTATTATACTGCTTCATCCTAACAAACATTACAGCAAATGTTCGACTATTTGAATTGTAAAATACAGCTAATTTACATAGATATCTTCACCATCCAAAATGTACAAATCTGAATTCAAACCTATCATTTTCCTTGCAACAAACCCAGTTTGCTAGAATATAAAGGCTCAGATTTAAACAAAAGTAGCCATTTAAAAAAACAACAAATGTACTGTGAAAGAGCTTTACATGCCATTCTTCATGCTCTGCTTGAAGACATTCAAACTTCTAGTAAAACCAAAGGGTAACCATTCCATTTTTATCTGTAAACAAACACACCACATTTTGGTCCTCCATACCTCATTTTGGAGCAGTCTTTATACAGCTGAGAGAAACTGATACAACTGAAATACTCAACAGCAGAGTGCAAAGCCTATATTCAGACTCTACTTTTAGTCCCCGAGGCCATGTGTTGACTGGGTAAAAGTAGAAAGCCAAGAAGACATGGCTGATTTTGCATTTGTGAAGGCACCTCCTACTGACTGACCTGCATTATAAACAAACAAAAAAAGAGAAAAAAGTTATTCAGAAGGTGTAAAACACGGTTACTCACCTTTGTAACTGTTGTTCTTCGAGATGTGTTACTCATATCCATTCCAGTAGGTGTACGCGCCGCGCGTGCACGTTCATCGGA
>NC_133771.1:215745169-215780163 GCF_003597395.2 Chelonoidis abingdonii
ATGTATGCGCCGCGCGTGCACGTTCGTCGAAACTTTTACCCTAGCAACTCCAGCGGGGCCGGCAGCCGCCCCCTAGAGTGGCGCCGCCACTGGCGGGTGATATATCCCTGCCGGCCGCGCCGCTCCTCAGTTCCTTCTTACTGCGTGTCGGTCGAGTTCTACTGGAATGGATATGAGCAAGCACTCGAAGAAGAACTGAAATTTTGAAAACCTATCATTAAGGGGAGGCAACCAGTGTTTCAGGAACACTTTGATCAAATGTCCTCCAATGTGCAGCATATTCTACCCTGGGCCAGGAATTGGCAGAAGATGGACTTGGATTTTCGAGAGGTCACAAATTTCAGCTTTAAACAGAAATCATGCTGCAGCTGCAACTACAACAAATGATTTTTCCATCTTTAGTTTTACAGTAATTGCTAGAAATATACTATGAACTTGCAACTAACATTTTTGAAGCAACATTCAATAATATTTAGCAAAATCACCAAATTTGTTTTAGTTATTACTTATATTTAATACCGCAGGGTTTCTTACTGTTTTTCTAAGATCGGAATAAAGTGCTATTTCTCTCATCTGGAATATAAAAAGATTTATTTTGCCACAAGTTTAGGTTAGTTAAAAATGAATTTTTACAAAGCCAGAGTCACATTTCCATGGAATAAAAAATAAAATTAAACAAGGGACAAGACTTAAATGTTGCTGCTGCAGTGTTTGCAGCCCAAATTATGCTAGGACTGAGAACCAGGAAGTGACACTGACTAGAACCTGACTGTCACCAGGTGAAGGTAACTAGTCTGTTAATTGTTCACACACAGAGAGAAGCAGAGAGAGCAGGAAGTCATCGGACTTAAAGCCCAGACTGTGAATGGCCCAAGTAGCTGCTGAGGGTGAGCAAGAACTTGTGCTGCTGCCCTGGGGCTGGAGCTAACAAGAGCCTGCCCCCTTCACACAGGCTGGCAGAATGGGGCTGGCAGAGTGGAAGCAGCAATCTGCTCCCCCCAATGAATGGAGCAGACTGCACTCTCGGCACTATGACAGACTGCGCCTCTCTGATGCAGGCTCTCTCCAGAGCGCCTCCTAGAGCAGTGCCACTCTACCATGCCCTGACTTTGGGCCATGCCTTCAAATCACAAGTGTTTTCCCCTTTTAATCACTTCAGATGTATTTCTCACATAGACAAAGAAATGATTTTTCCTGTCTGGCTGCACATGACAGGAACACTGTGCCAGCCATTAAGGCATTAGGTTTGCTCCTTTAACAAAGACTTTCGGTGGTCTTCCAGTGTTCCAGGACATTCCACTTTATTTAACCTCTTCAGCACAACCGCGGTCCATCCCCTGCCTGGCACAGCCATCACAGTTACAAGATGCAGTATCTGGGAAAAGGAGTTAATGCTTTAATTCCCAACCCACTAGTCCAATACAGCATTGGCACTGCTCGGTTTTCATACCTGATTGTCTAAAGAGATTTTTGGCTAATATGAAACACAAGCAGAGAGGACTGTTACAGGGCTAACAGTGACTATTAAGAGATCTGTACCGCTTCTCCATTTGATTGCTAAGTAATTTAGCAGATTATCTCCTCAGTTTGAGTACACAAATCAAACTAATCCCACAGCTGTTGCAGGATTTCAAGATACGAGCCAATAAATCGTCTGACAGAAAAATCTGGACATTTAAAAATTAGTTTTTCCAGAGTACTTGAATTGCTATTCATGTCCCCAGTTAGTTCACATCGAGTTTCACTTTTATGTTCATGGCTGCCAACTCAGCCACAAAATACCGGAAGACATAAGGCACAGAAACAGTGTCGATTGTGTCGCTCTGATTGCACACAGTACAGTAGTATTTCCTATTGCGAGTCGTGGACCAGGAAGGCGGAGGCTTCTCCAGCAAAGGAGAAAGCAAACTGCCACACTTGACACAGACGTGGGCCACAGACCGATCGGAACAGTTGAAGAGACGGTCATGCAGCAAGAAGGACGTGCCATGAGCCAACAAGGCATCACGTTCCATCTCTCCGAAGCGAATTCCACCCTGGACATTCCTCCCACCAATGGGCTGGTTGGTGACTTTATCTCTGGCTCCTGTCGTCCTCACTTGGAACTTGTCCGAAACCATGTGACGCAGGCGTTGATAGTATACAACTCCAATGAAAATGTCTGCCTCCAGTTCCACCCCACTGATTCCACTGTACATCCGCTCTGTTCCGTAGTAGTTATAGCCAGCAGCCTTCAACATCTTGCCAAAGTATTCCAAGGCAGAGTTCTCCTCCGAAAACGTGAAGGGAGTGGCATCGTGACAGAGGCCATGCAATGCTGCAGACTTCCCTGCCATGCTCTCAATCAGCATTCCAATGGTCATTCGGGATGGAAAGCCATGAGGATTGAAGAGAAGATCTGGAACCATTCCACTCTCTGTAAATGGCATGTCCTCAACTGGCCAGAGTCTGCTTAAAATACCCTTCTGTCCATGTCGGCTGGCAAATTTGTCCCCAATGGTTGGATTACGAGGGATTCTCATAGTGATGCAAACGCTTTTAAATTTTCCATTTCCACTGTCATTGCTGCACACTTTGATGTTATCCACAATGCAACTTTCCTTACTCCTGGGAAGGGGAAAAGAAAGAAAGTCAAAGTTTCAAAGTTGTTAACTTCGCAGCTCTGTGCCAGGAACTTTTGTCTGGAAAGAGAGATAATCTCAAACTGCTTTTAGAAAGAGACTTTATAAGTAGTACAGCCAAGCCATGTCTTGGGAAGCTCAGCATTTCCCCACGGAAGAAGCCATTTTGTAAGCATGGAGATCGAAACAGCATTCGGGTTGGTTTTAGAAAGTGTTACACTTGAAAAGCAGGTTCCTCAAAGGCTGCTCAAGTCATTTCTAATAAATAATCAAAACTAGGATTTCTAAAAGATTTGTGATTTATGCACCATGAACAATGTAGAGTAAGAAGCAATTAAAACTAATCTTTGCACTGTGGGAATTGATGGTCAAGCTGAGTTTCAATACCTGGTAAGTTTCTTTACACTTTAAATGTGAGCTGCAAATGAGAAAAAGTGGACTTTTGCCCCTTTATTTTTATGACATCATCATGAACTATAAAGACATGAAAGTTGTACGTGTGGTTTTTTAAAAAAGGCTTTTCATTTTGCCCTCTCTTCCCCTTTCCCTTAGAAATTCATCTCTAGTCTTGACTGCAGCCTAAGAGGACTAGAGAATTGGTGAAACAGTGAGATCACAAGCATGCAGAGAGAGATGATGACTTGAAAGGGGTAGGCCATTTTTTGTCAGAATATTCAAAAATGTTTGTTTGTGTTAATGGCTGTTTAACGTCAGCAACTAATATTTTAGTAAAGGGAAAGTTCTTGTTGTTAAAAGATTCAAAACCTTTGTCCCCTTAGTTTAAGGGGTCAAATCTCACTAATATCTTTGGGATCCCCCAGGGGAAAAAAGGAAGACAAACCTTGAGATTTCTGATATTTCTAAGGTATAATACAAACAGCAGAACCAGCCTGCTCTCCCCAAAACCACCATCTTTTAGGCCTTTTTTCATAAGCCCAATTTTTAAAATATCCTTTTTGTGTCACATTTAACATTTGGGCCTGAAGATCAGCAGCGGGAGGAGGCCATCACCCACCCACACAGAGGAAGGTCACTGATTCTACATGGAGAGGGGCGTGCTTGTCTAGCGCACAGACAGAGTGTCATGACAGGTAGGTTCTATTCTTAGTTCTGCCACAGACCCTGTGCCTTGGTTTCTCTGCGAGTAAGACAGGGATACCACCTATCTCCCAGCAATGTGGTAACTGGAAACCACTGCCTGAGCGATGCAGGAGCCTAGCTCCCATTTTCCAAAGTGTTGTAGGTCCTACGCACCTCTCATTGGAAGTCACCAGAACTTAGGCTCCTCAGTTGCTTAAGCACCTGTAAAAATCTTACCCAGGGAGCCTTACGAAATTCTCGTGAAAGAAGCCTCAGAGTATGTAAGCAGTGCAGTACGACACACAGAATGGCTCCAGGAGGAGTAGTGGAGAGTGGGAGGTGAGGATTCTCATACGCACAAGCTCTCCTCACCAGAACTGTCTCCAGTTTTACTTTGTGATAAGCCACCTTGTGTGTGTGTCTTCCTCTGGCTTTGTGAAGAAGCATCTGCAGCTTTTCAACACTTGCAGGGCTCAGAGGAGAGCCAATATACTGGTGTGAAATCCATCTGCAATATTACTTACTCTTCCCTACAGTGCATGCATCCAGTGAGAATTGTTTTATAAAAAGAGATACAGATGCTTTCATTCTCTGGAACAATCAGGGAATGAATAAAGGACTCCTAAACCCTACAGTGCTGGCTGCACGTCAGAGCAGTTCTCAGAACTCTACATGTGAGATGATAACCAGGACAGCTGAGCTCTGAACTCACTTGTAATAGGTTATGAAGCTCTCCCCAGTACTGAGGTTCAGGTAGCTGTAATAAGGGTCTCCATATTGCAGTATGGATCCAACGTGCGGCAGTCCGTCAGCGTCCAGATTCTGAATAACCCTTGGATCACCAGGCTTGACTCCAAACACCAGACTGTCATCTCCTTGTTTGATTTTTTCAGCAAGATCTATGCTCTCTGTCTTGTAAACGCTGCCGTGTGCAAATCCTCTCTCCCATGAAGCCTTACTCACAATCTGAACGAAACATGCCAAGAAACCAGAGTCTTAGAAGAGTCCCTTCAGCGAGGCTGCTTCAAAGCTGACTTACCCAAACCAATCATTTTTAAACACGATGAAAACGCTTCATGTCTGATTTCAGTCTCTACATTTTACACAGTCACTCCCTCGAGGCTTCTATAGTCCCCTTCCTCTGCCCGCAGATGCTTTCTGAACCTCAGCAGAGAAGGCACTGACATATTGCTGTGACCCACTTTTTTTTTGTAAACATCCCTCTAGCTAAATAATCACACCCCCGCCAAAATAATCACAATCCCATAAACACCACACACACTTCCCACTCGGGACCGCTCAGACCCGACCCACTTCTCAACTGAGGCAAGGCCAGCGCCTAGCACAATGAGCCGATGCCAGTCACAGCTGCCACATCATAAATGTAAAAAAAAAAAAAAAAAATGATTTATTTCCCCTTCTTTACCAGACGGGGAGATTTGTGCACCAGCAAAAGCAGGCAAGTAAACTCTTACCAACTGCTACTTCCATCCTCTGATGTTGCCCCTCTGGCCCTGCTGCACAGCCTCTCTGAGCAGTCCCCAAACCAGTAGGAAGGCAGACTGGGCAGCAGAGCCAGGGGGTGAATGGCAGAGAAGAGCATATCATGAGGGAGACCTGCTCCCCAGACACTCCACAGCGGAGTCTGAGCTGTGGGGTGTAGCCTGTCGGTGGAGAAGCAGACTTTTAATTAGGTGGCTTTTCATTTCCTTGCTGTTGTGTGCATGCTCGCTGTGTGGCAAACTAAGATTGTTTTTTTTTTTTTGCCAATTACTCAAACAGATGTTTAATTCATGACCTAACTGAGAATCAACACAGCCAGTGGGTTTTAGAATTTACGTTTGAACTCCAGCCCCATGTGACCAGACAAGGCAAAATATTCCATTTCCTTTTCAGTGACTTACCATTGCATCTTCCATGTCATAGCCCGTGTAGGAGATGACAGCAACAATTGCATTGGTACCGATTGGATAGTTGTCCATGTCATAGTAATCATACATGGCCGGGCGCACCAAGGGGCTCTGCGGAGTCTGAAGTCGGTACAGTTTATTATCTGAGCGATCCTGGTAAGTCAGAAGTGGAAAGCCCATAGTTTGCTTACCTAGAACAAAAAAGAGCCGGATTAATCCAGTGGCAAAAAATGACAATGTTCTGTCCTGGCTTTGGTAGGGATAAACCTGATCCAGCCTGCAGAGTCTCTTCTTGTGTATGGAGACAAAGTTCATGTTTTCCCCAAATCCAAAAAGTCCTCCTTAGCTTTCATTTTAAGGCTGCACTGATGCGGATAAGAACTTCCCTTCCTCCTCCTGAATCACAAATTGCAAACGACTACTTAAACCCCTGTAGTAATTCAGTTCCATTCCTATCACTTAATAAGGTTTATTTTTAATATTCTCCCTCTTACAGTAATTCTAAAATATCCAGATGGAATGTCAATTTCACACTTACCATAAAAAATTAAAATCAAGGTTTTCTGTATGTGACATTTAACTTATGTCTCTTCTGTCCTACATTTTTCATACTACAAAATATTTTTTAACTCCTGGTCTGAATATTGATGAGCGATGCAACTTCTGAACAATGGGCTGCTGTTTTATTCACTTTACTACTTTCAAAAGACTATGGGAAAATGACTTAGCTACAAATCTGCTTCTTCAAAACCTTTCCAACAGGATTCCTTACTCCTTGGTCTCTGCTGCCTAGCAGGTGTAAGGTGGAGTTCTGAGTTCTTGAAGCACTTTTTCATTTAGGGCTGTATTAGGGTTTCACTTAGGGTTGTACGGAGAAGAGCACCCATCCCAAGCAGTGAGTGCCCTTGGTAAACTCTTAAAATACAAACCATGCAGACTCTGGCAATCACCCATCAATAGCACCATGCCAGCAGCACCAGGGATTTAATGAACATTTAATAAACTCCACCAACAAAAGCCAACCTGGAGTCCCCAACCTCACTCTTCTCTCAACACCTGCCAGCTGCGCTCTCTCATTTACACCACTGAAATTTTAGCTCAAGTGCCTTCACTAACCACAACTGTGGTAGTATGTCACGGGGAGGGGCCTAAAGTCAGGCCATTTTACAGCTTGATAGGTCTAAAACACCACAAAGTCAACCCAGAAACCAACAGGCCGTCAGTGCAGATCAGAGATCCAGTTTAATATGACCACGAAATACACAATGCTTAACACAGAGGCTGCCAAGTTCTGTACCAGATGCGGTTTCCAGATAGATTTAAGATGTAGCCTCCCAGAGAGCACCTTGCAAAGTGACAAAGGTATGGATAACAGTTGCATGGTCTGCATCCAAAGGAAATGGACTCAATCTCTTAGTCATGTGACGCTTTGGGGAGAGGGAAAAGAAGTGATCTTGCTGTGGCAGCTCTTCTAATAGCATCTGAGTGTTACCGGAGCCCAGACTGCAAACCTGATCCACAGATGGCGCAGACACACCTCAAAATGGCCAGTATTATTCCTGGTCTATCTTCCGATTGTTTCCCCCAACTAATCTGCAACACCTCCACCTTGTCTGGGATGGAGTCTCAGCCAGTTAGCCCTCATAGCTGTGCCAGTCTCCCCCAGACACAGAGCACCACAATGGACAGCTCTGGCCAGGTCAGGGGACATGGAGATGTAGAGCGGTCTGTTAGCAACATATTGCAACCCATGCCTTATCACTAAGCCCCCAATGGCCTCACATACATATCACCCCTCTCGTTTAACACGAGAACACCTCAGGGAGGAGCAGTTACGCCACACCACCCTCTGAGGGAACTCAGCAAGGCAAGGCCAGGACCATTCAGAGCATCCCACCCATCGTTGCTATGGAGCAGAAACAAGTCCACACACCTCATGGTCAATGGTATGAAAGGCAGATAATAGCGCTAATATCACTCTAAGGCTGCTAGATACTGCAAGAACTGTCCCTCAAGGAGAGCTGTGGGGCACAAGTCCAGGACATTCACGTGCCATCCCCTGAGCTTAGCCACTACCCTTGGAGATCGATCACACACACACACACATACACCCCCCCCCCCATAACTGAGCTGTAGAACTCATTGCCAATAGATATCACAGAGACCAAGAACTTCACTGGATTAAAAAAGGGTTAGGAATTTACATAGTTTAATGAGAACAGACACAATTTCATCCAACAGTAATAAACCCCCAAAGTGTAGAAATGATATAAACTCTCATGCTTTCAGGCATGAGTCACATCAATCTGATGGGGTTAAGAAATTTCTTTGTAGACATTTTCTTCAAATTTTGAAGTGAAGTGGAGGACGGGTTCTTGAATTAGGATCCCTGAAAATATAGCAGGCAGACACACACTCTCAACACTCAACATATTTGCCACTTAATAGCGAAAAAAAAGAGAAACACACCCAATTTCCTTGGACTCTGCTGAGGTCTTGTGCCTTTGACTATAATTTGAAACAGTAACTTCCCCTAGGAGAAGTTCACCTTGGAGAACGTCAGCTCCAGAGAGCTCAGCACTGCACATAAGAAACGAGGACTCTTAAGTCCTTTCCTTTGCAAGGCTCGCAAGAGATACTAATGAGCCTCCCAAGTCCCATGGGGTTGTGAAGGAAACCAACAGCCCCCTAAGGTTTGTTGGAGGTTCTCCCCTCCTGCAAAGCTAAGGAGGATACAAAGGAAAGGGGAATGAAGGACTCAAGGATCTGATTCTTTTCCTTCCTCCTGCATGTGGAAACTTGGGGCATTGTTTGATGGCAATATTTAGCACAATACTTACCCATCTGGCATTGGTACATGTTTCTGGGACTCTGGTTGTGATCAGAGAATGGAATGAAGTTGGCTACCACACTCAGCATGCTATGAGGAAAGAGCTCCTGGTGAGTGGTCACGCCAGGTACAATTTCATCCTCAAGGACAGCAATGTTCATGAAGACCTGAGATAAGCAAAGTTGATCTTTGTAAAGGTAAATAAAGCTGTCTCCAATCACGTTCAGAGCTCCAGCTGCTCTACTTGATAACTGAGTGTATTAGTGCGTAAAGATGGCTATGCAAAAACCAACATCACTACGGCTACTTCTGTCCTGAGCTAGGGATGTGATTCTCAGCTTGCATGGACATATTCATGCCAGTTCTCATCTGCACTAGCGCACTAACCACAGGAACGTGGCTGCGGTACCACATGCAACGGCAGCATATGCTAGTATGTGCCTACAGGGTTCAGGTTCACTGTATTTGGGGCAGCTAGCCTGGTCCTGCCACTGTCACCAGAGCCACGCTACTGTTGCAGTGTGAGATGGAAGTCAGACACCCCACTCAGTGTATACCAGGGGTCGGCAGCCTTTCAGAAGTGAGGTGCCGAGTCTTCATTTATTCACTCTAATTTAAGGTTTCGTAGGCCAGTCATACATTTTAACCTTTTTAGAAGGTCTCTTTCTATAGTCTATAATATATAACTAAACTATTGTTGTCTGTAAAGTAAATAAGGTTTTAAAATGTTTAAGAAGCTTCATTTAAAATTAAATTAAAATGCAGAGCCTTCCGGATTGGTGACCAGGACCTGGGCAGTGTGAGTGCCACTGAAAATCAGCTCACGTGCCACCTTTGGCACATGTGCTATAGGTTGCCTACCCCGGTGTATACGTAAACAACCCTCCTCATATAATTTCCAGTCCTGAAGAGGGGAAATAAAACTGGGAAGGGGAAAGTTACTCCAGCCTTTCCACGTTTTTAAGTCACTATGTAAGCACTCTTTCTGAAAGCAAAGTGTCATGCCAGAAGACAGGGTAGGTGAACACAAGAAAGTAATCTACATAAAAGCCTTCATTCAGGCACAGTTAATATTGAGAGCACATATCAGTAACTGAAGGGTAAAAACCCTTACAAGCACAAAAGTGGTTATCAAAATACACACCAGTAAAAAGCTAGAAAACGCTAAGGTCACCCAAGCAAACTTAACTGCCTTGTTGACAAGATCAGCTTCCCACCTCCCCTTCATTGTTCCTTTCACAGATATTTTTGTAAGGTGAGTGTTATTTTTGGATCAAAGACTTTTCTGTAATGGCTACTGCTTTGTAATAAACAAACACGTTAGACAGACCCATGCACAGTACCTGTTCCAGAGTACCAATCAATTCTTCCTTTCCCAAGGCCAAATTTCTCACAGGCCGAACCATCCTGCAAGGGGTAGTAAAAATGAATAATCCTGGATACAGACTGGGTTTTCCTGTCATTGGAATAAGGACCACTTCAGTCCAGGCTGGAATTTTCTTTTCTTGCATTACCTATTCTCACATGCACAGAAAAAAGCTAGTTAGAAAACTTGTAATAAATAAAGTTTTTTGCATCCAATAGCCCATTTTCCCCTCCAAATGAAAATCTTAGTCACACAAGTAGCTACACAAATTCACTGTTTCATATATATTTAAAAATATATTTGCATCGAAATCTCTACAAAATGGAGAAAAACAACTGCATTTTAAATTGCTACAACCAACACACACCTTGATGCAGCAATGCCTTATAAATAGGTATAAAATAATCATAATATAAAATTAAATAACATTGTGAGATTCAATTCTTAAAATTCAAATAAAACCAAATGAATCAGTCAGGCACAAAAATGAAGAGAGGAAACATCTGGAATGCGTTAAAAATTATTTCAGAATCTGAGGCAAGCCTCCAGGTGCACCACATTGCATACTGTCTAGCACAGTACATTCAGACTGCTGCTTTTAAGTCAAGTCACATCAAACAAGGCAACCTTAAAGTGCCGGAGAGTATCTGCAATCGTAGGAGCCATATCTTTTTCTACCCAGCCCACTAACGAGCCATCCAGTGTGACTGGGTAACACTCTGCATAGGGTTGGCTTGGAGTTCCATCAACGGGAGTGACACCTGGGAAGAAACCAAGGAAATCATAAACGTTGAAAGTAGTGATCCACACCAAACACTCTTCAGGATCTTAGAAACATTCTAGACCAGCATACTGGAAATGCTTTACCTTTTACTTTGCCCGCTACATATATTAAGAATCTAAATATCAGGTATACAGTATTTTTCCATATGCTGCCTGAATTACATCCAGATTTAAAACAACAAAAAGTGGTTTGATGACCACAAGAAAATAAAATGCTTAGATGAGTTGTTCTTTTACTAAATAGTCATTGATGAATTTATAAATGTGCAAATGACAACACTTTTTGGAGACATTTCTATGCATTTCTCTTTCTGTACACATGAACCTGCTCATTCTACAGTCTGCAGCTTTTATTAGTTCAATACCCCCAAGTAAATGGATTCCTATTCAATCAACATTTTAAAAACGTCAGTGCTATGGAAGCAATGCATTATTTTTGTCATTAACCAAAATGCAGGTTTAGCCTGGTTGAAGTGTTTTTGTTTTAATGATATCCAGTGAAGACACGGTCTGTGGGGTCCTGCAGAGAATATCATCAGCGGTTTTCTCTATGTTTTCTTAAGTTATTAACTCGATGGAACCTACCTAAGGAGCAGAGCAAAGGTGGCAGGGACAAGGTGTAGGATGACTGCGTCACTATTTCACAGACAGTCGTAATATGGTTCATCAGCCCACAGGGCTCTCCGTCAGGGGTGTGCACAGGGCACAGGAAGCCCCAGGATTCTGGGAGCAGTTTGCGCACTGTGGTGGTTCTCATCTTGGCAAACGCGGCACCTCTGTGTACGCAGCGAAAATGGGACAGGTAACGAATAAAATTCAGCTTGTCTGCCACCACACACAGCCCAGAATCTTGTAGCATACCCAGACCTTTAAAAAACAAAAGCCAGCTTTAATGTGTGAGCTGATATTAATGAAGGACATTTGCAAAATACAATTCTATAAATCGTCTTCATTAAACTCATGCATAGAAGTCTAAAAGATTGACATCAAAGGAGATTCTCAGCTTATTAAGCTATATCAACATTTGAGGGGTTCAATGGACTGGTAGTGGGCGATACAGCTTTTACATGCCAGGTCACTGGGTCAAATCCAGCTCAAATTGGTAGCAACCAAAAGTTCCTCACGCCTGTTCGGCACGCTATGTGAAGTGAGTTAACCCTCTCAAAGCTGACTGCAAAACTATGTTTTTTCCATGGAAATTTTATCAATTTGTTTCCGTATTTTTCATTGAAGTTTCACCTCATTGGAAATTTTCTGGCCTATTGTAGTCTGAGCCCAGTCTCTGGTGGACATAAAACAGTATCATAATAGACATTATGTTTGCAGCCTCAGTGCACAGGCCAAGGATTGAATGGGCTCTGATGATAGAACCTACTGCACTTGGATAGTTTAACTCAGAGGGGAGGGAGCACACAGAAGTAGCTAGCACTTCCACACACCATACTGTTCCTTTTCTATGGAGAACAGACATTTTCAAAGCAATCAATGTGGCTTCTTTTAGCAATGCTAAATGTAAAGATATTTATAAAATCCTGTATCTGTGTTTTAATATACATATGATCCAAGTCTGAGGAAAAATCTAATCCTTTTGTCAAAAAGCTTCTTGTTCATGAGTTTCGTGAAATCAACTTGAGCAAATATTCAGTAGACAAAATGATACTTTAAGAGAAGAGGCTTGAAAAAAATGTATTTCCATCAGCATCCCTCTGTGAAGACCTAAAATTGTTTCACAGGAATGGAATGAGGTTCAAGATAAAATTTACCTGTTTTAGAGCGCAGGTTACCAGTAGCAAGGAGATATTCAAATGGCCTTGTAACATCAATTCCCATGCTGAATAGCTTCATCATATTTTCTGAATTGATGGTTATATTGGTCTTCTGAGATCTTTTGTCCAAGGCTACTTTAACAGAAAGCAACCAAGCTTCCATCCTCTCCTAAGGTTTAAAAATGAGACGTGTTAAACTAGGACAGTAAAAACATGAAACAGCCCTGTGTCTGAAGCATGTGATGTAACTGATTAATATACTGTCTAGACTCTCCCACACTGACAAAAGAATGAACTAGATCTTTTGGTGATTAGATAAAACTACCCATTGTTAATTTCTATCATTCTAGATTAATCCCCACCTCCCCCGAATTATGTTAACGATACCATTTCAACACTGAAAGGCACACTGTCAGTGAAATCCACCAGTTTTGCAATCATCTCCTGATTTATCAACTACAGGTATGAATTTCTTAAGTATGTGGAGAAACCCATAAAAAGTGAAGTGGATCATTAATGCAATATGCAGCGCAAGTGTATTATTCTGCAACAATTCAACATCTGCTGAAATGTGTCATCACTGCAAGTACATCTGACCTTTTGGTTCACTGGACATTGAACACGCTGATGAAGTGACAACCAGCAAAGGGTTGAGCTGCCTTACAAAGAAGGCATAATTTGACTTCGAAGCTCAAGTTTTTAGAAACTGCTATATATACATACACACACACACACACACACACACATTTTAGATTATTGTTTTTGGAGGGTCATTAGGGCTGTAATTTTTGTACTTGAATGAGCTCAGATGTTCACTATTCTGATAACAGGGAAGAGTAAGGTATTTGCCACTGCTTCCAACTCTTTATTAAAAGAAATGCACTGCATACAGCCAAGCTGATTCAAGGTAAAGACATCATATGTTGTCATTCAAACACACCTGGAAGGGGTGGTGGGCTCCTCCACAACTGTGCCAGAGCAGGGCTGCAGCCCGCTAGGAAGGCCTGGTTTATTGGTTCAGGGCTAGCTAGTCTGTCTGACCACAGACAGCCCACTTCAGTCCCCAGTGTTTCCACTCCCTGCAGTGCAGGTGGGGCTTCCTTCAACAGAACACATCATAAGCCTTTAAACACCTTGGATTTAGATTTTTCTCTTCAATTCCAAAGGCACAAGCCACTGCAGTAGCTGAGGAGTTTTGTTCTTCCAAACACAAACTTCCATTAAAAAACGATGCTAAAAGCAGATTTTAAAGAAGTGGCAAATAGACATGCTCTAAAGAATTAGTTATATGCATGGGTTACCCACTGAGTCTGACAGCACAGACGGGGATATTTTGGTCTTGCATGCTCTTACTGTGGATTATAAATGCTTCACAGTGACATTTTTATAGAGCTACACTGACAACGTTTAGAACAGGACTACATCCATGTTACATAGATTCATAGACTCTGGGACTGGAAGGGACCTCGAGAGGTCATTGAGTCCAGTCCCCTGCCCTCATGGCAGGACCAAATACTGACAATGATTGAACTTATAATGATGAAAGGCCCAGAAATGGACAAGACATAACTATTTTGTTTTATTATTAACAACAGATTACTCACATATCTCCCTATCTTCTGCTGCCTTTTCACCAATAATTATTGGTTTAGGCCTCTTTTTGACTTGTCTGTTTTAGACTGTAAGCTCTTTAGAACAGATGTGTCTTACTATGCTGTGTAAAGTACCACATACTTCTGTGGAGCTAAGTATTCCAGGTGAAGAGACAACAAAACAAACTGCAAAAAGCAGAATGAAGGATGGATGGAATAGCATGACAAGGGCCGGGGAGTCCGATGGACAGCACAAGGGGGAGTAGGGAGAAATTAAAGCAGAGACATAGCTGTGGGCATTAGGTTGGGGCTTGAAGGTAGGAACAATTAGCTTTAATCTTCCACAGTAAACCAACAGTGATTCAAGGAGGAGCCTTGAGGAGATGATTTCAGAAGTAGTATTTTGGACAGTTGGACTAGTGAGAAGCAGGAAAGCTAGAGAAGAGAAGGGGAGAGGAGCAGCACACAGGTGGATAAAGCAAGGGAAAGTAACATTAAAGAGCAAGTCTTCACAAGATCTAGTGCGGGGGGAGATAAAGAGTCAGACGATCACCCTGAAGCTGCAAGGCTAAGAGACGAAGGACATCAGAAACAAGGGAGTAGATGGAATTGCCACGAGAATGCACAAGGAAGAGAGGAGGGGCCTGAAGGCAGAACACTGAGGAACACCAACAGAGACGTGGGAAAAGATTCAGCTAGGAGAAGGGCATTTGTGACCCTTGTTGGGGCAGTTCTGGTGGAGTGATGAGGACAGGAACTGAAGTAAAATGGGATCCAGGTGTGAGCAGAAGGAATAGGATTCAAGGTCACCCTGAGCAAAGCCCACTGGAGACAGTGAGAGGCAGGCGGGAATTCAGAATTTTTTTTCCCCTAAGGTGAAGGGAACAAGACCACACTTGATCTCACAGAGGAAGAGGAGTCAGAGGGCAGGGACCTGCCAAAGTGGAAAAGAATCAAAGGCACCACCAAGAATGACAGGCATGTAAAGGGATGAGATGTACAGAGGGAAAGGTAGGAAAAACTGAGGACATGTATTGCTGAGAATGTCAGTTTTGTTGCTGAAGCTGTTAGTGTGGTGAAGCAGGGTTTCAGGAGAGAACTGAAGATACAAAAGTCTGCAGCGTTTGATGCATACTCTAACTGATTACTGAGAAGTAAAGCTTTTTGGAAAGGAAGATGGTATATCTAAGAAGCCAGAGACTACGTGTGAAGTGAAGGACGTCAGTATGATTCTAGGATTGTCTCCAGGTTCATTCAGCAGCACAAGAGAACTTGCCTAACTTAAAGGGTCTGAAAAGGCTCTTACCTGACTTCATTGCTGCCCTTGATCCCGAAATGATTTATAGTAATGGAGGATTATCCCCACCCTGAATTGACTTGGCTTATTCTTATTAAGTCTGTAAACTGCTCCAAAATTAATGCATTTTATTGACTTGATTTCCTTAATTACTGTTGATATTTTACTCCTATGCTGATAGTCAAGATTCATTTTTTATTTCTGAATCATCATTGCAAGGAGAGCATAAAAATATTAAAAAAGAATAAGTGAACTAACTGCTGTTCTAGGCAAAACTTGCTCCCAGCTCACACCAGCCTGGTGACATACATCTGATTCCATCTCCGTTAATTTACATCTGTTATTTCAGCAGCACGTGTGAAGATTCTAAAATTACAGTTACTAAATTTGCCAGAATGCTATCGCTTCTTCATATACTTAATGGCTCCCTAAAATGCTCTGAGATCAGATAAAATACTATAGAAATAAAATACCAATCTAGACTACTCTGAATCGTCTGTTTAACCAATTTTATGAATTATTTGCATCAGTTGTGCCGGCAGACAGAGGGGGACACTAACCCTGACATCAGATCTGCACGGTGTGAGATATATTTTACTGATGGGGAAATCAAGGTGCAGAGATATTTAAATGACAAATCAAGATCACACAAGAAATCAGTGGCAAAGCCAGAAATGGAGCCCAGATCTCCCAAGTCCCAGCCCAATGCCTTAACCACAAGCCCATCCTTCCCTGTCTTTTGGAAGAGACAACAATCACAATTTGTGCAAACTCTACTCCATGCTGTGATGTCCTGCATCGCTACTCCTTTCTGAACGAGCTCATGAACAGGTAACAGACCAGTATTGCAAATGCCTCTGTTCAGAGCCCCGTCGAACTGACATAGCACAAAGGTCTCCTATACCAGGGGATCTCAACCTTTTCCTTTCTGAGATGACCCTCTGCCCCTCCCATACTATAAAAATTCCATGGCCCGTCTGTGCCACAAAAACTGGTTTTCTGCATATAAAAGCCAGGGCCAGTGTTAGGGGGTAGCTAGCAGGGCAATTGCCTGGGGCCCCATGCCACAGAGGGCCCCATGAGGCTAAGTTGCTCAGGCTTTGGCTTCAGCCCCAGGCAGTGGGGCTTCAGCTTTCTGTCCTAGGCCCCAGCAAATCTGATGCTGGCCCTTCTTGGTGGCCCCCCTGAAACCTGCTCACAGCCCCCCAGGGAGCCTGGACTCCTGGTTGAGAACCACGTCCTATACAACGAGAGAAAGACACAAAATGAGTATTTGCAGCTACAGTTATTCTAATTTGTAATCCCCAGTGATTATTAGAGCAAATGCACCCGTAGCTTCTGCCACCTGCAACTCCCCCCGTTATGGTTTCTGAAAGCACTTCAGCTCAGGCACCACTGGGCAGACGTGAAAAGAATGGGCTTCATTGTGCCCCAGACTGTGCCTTCTCAGCACATAGGGCCATGGCTGGCTAAGGGACAGGACGAGGACAGCGGCACAAACTTACATGCTGTCCAAAGAAGACTGGGGCCACGTTCAGGTTAGCATATGAGAGCCACAACAGCAGCATCTTAATAATTCTAACCCTTTCCTCCCTCACTTGCAGTCAAGATTCATATGCCATGTAATGCACCATGTGACAGGCAGCAAACCAGGGTGCCGCGGAGATTTAAGGGACTGAACTGATGGATGAACACTTTATACCTAGATGCTGCAAACAACGATGGTATCAGTTTCTCCAAAAAGGTTGTAAGAATCTTTTAATAAAGCAAAGTGTTAGTCAATCTAAATAGAGGGGTTGTGACTAGCTCCCTCTATAATGGAAAAAAAGAACTAACATGGGGCAGTTGAACAAAAAGTTCTTCTTGATGCTTCACTACTACTGCATTGAGACCGTTTCCTCAGTAGGAAGAAATTATCTACCTCTAATTCTGCTTCTCTATAGACGTAGGATTCTCACTCCTGGGTCAGCGTCCCCGGGTATGAAGCCAGCAGAACTCCCTCCACCGTAACTCCCAATGGGTGTCCTATCCCACAACACTCACTCTAGTATTGCTGCCCATGGATTCCAAGCCAGTTCCTTCCTTATCTAGTCTGGGGAAGGTGTTCCCTACAGATCAGCCCAAAGCAGATCTTTTGATATTTCTAACCTTCCTGGCCAATCTAACTAAAAAAAAATATTTTTTTGCTTGTGTCTTGGATCTGGTGTCTTTACACTTCTGTCCCAACACATCATCCACTGGTGCTTTGGTCACTTGATTCAAACGGTATCTCAGCACTCTCCCAACATGTTCAGACATCACGGCACCCTTTGGTGCTTGCTTTCCAGAACTGGCAGCAGTTTGAGGCTCTGGTGCAGCCATTTGCTCTCCAATCATTCGGTGCACTTTACTGCAGCCCTGATGCAAACTCCTCCTTGTTATCTTTGGTGCATTAGAACAGCTCCACTGTATCAACGCAGCCAAATACACTCTTCGCTACTCCACCTCAAAGTACTTAACTCAGCACATCCTACTCAGTGTCTGATGATGCCTCGTATTAGCATACTTAGGAGTTTCTGAGCTTTCTTTCCTAGAGATGGTTTTGAAGAAGGATGAAGCAGGCTTGTGGACTTGTGGTAGAAAGATGTCCTGTACAAATGGTCATATCCAACACCAGTGCTGCCTGAGTGTCCCGTGATGTATGTGGGTTTGAAATCTGCCCACAGATGTCTCCTTGAACACTTGGGAAATGTAAGACATACGTGCAGTCCTACAACTGACACGAGGTTGGCCTGGAGTGACTCAAAAGTGAAATCCTTAGAGTGCAGGCCTGAGCTGGGTAAGACTGGGGTCTGCCGGCAGCATTCAGCACAGGTGTCGACTGAGGGAGTGGTGCCAGCTTAATGCTGGGAAGCTGAGGTGCGAATTCAGGAGTGAGAATCACGTGTGTGGTGTGTTAGTGGAGAATATTTCGCTCTCGCTGTAGGTGTTATAGTGGTCTAACAAATGAGGATGGGCAAAGAGCATCATCCCTATTTCACAGACAGGTTAACAGGCACAGACAGGTTAAGGGACATATCCAAGGTCACACAGCAAACCAGGGGCAGAGTTGGAAACACCTAGATCTCTTGAATCTCAACATGATCCACCAGAGCCCAGCTGCCTCCTCACAAGCTCCTCTTATACGAGTCATTCAAATACCCCGTTCTGGATACAGATTTGCTCTCTTTTCTATGTATCTAGAGGTTCTCCTGCCACTCACAGCTTTAAACACTTTAAGGCATTACCTTTAAGAACATGAGGTAAAGCTGCCCAGGGGTAAGCACCTCCTGATTCATAAGGCTGTCTGGATTCTCCTCCATGCACTCTTCTTTGGCAAAAGCAAACAGCTTCCGGGTCATCAGACAAAGCAAGTAGAACTTCTCGGTTTTGGTTTTCAAGTGTACACAGATGCACTGACTGTAGGAATAGGAAGAAAGGGGTCAATTAACTTCATCTCTAACAGGATCTATGTTCCAAGCTCCGGGCTGAACAGCCGTTGACCAAACTCTTATTCACTAACTCAGAAGTTAAGCTGTGTAACAGTTTTCCCCACACGTCTGGGGGTTTTTCAGAAATTTCAATGAAGACCATGGACTGAAAGGATTTAGAGACATCCCTCTCATCATTTTTAGGAGATGCAATCTTCCAGAACATGACTGAGGCACATCAGCAGGTGAGCCCGCGCTGCTGCTACCTGTACTGTGCCTGTTATTTGGAAGAAGAGAGACTCCTGGAATGTTAATTCTACACCTTTTTAAGCACCAAACTGATTTAGAAGCACAAAATTATTCAAGTTGCCATGGAGTATTTTGAGACAGGTCCACATGAAGGCTAAATTTCATACACAGATTCACATAAAATGTGGTGCACTCATATATATGCAACATTAACTGTGTTCCATAGAGAAACAGTAACACAAAATGCACTCAAAATAAATGTTTTCTGAGTTACCGTAGCCATGTTGGTCCCAGGATAGGAGAGAGACAAGGTAGGCAAGGTTATATCTTTTACTGGATCAACTTCTGCTGGTGGGACACAGCTTTCTAACTTGTCCCTTCCACCAACGGAAGCTGGTTCAATAAAAGATATTACTTCACCTACTTTGTCTCCCTCAAAATAAATGGTAAGTAGAAAATGTACTCACTAGAACTCTGTTACTGCCCTGTAACATCACAATCAAAGCTCCTATCATGTCCCAGCAGAGCACTCAGTTACAAAATTTTGGTCTGAATACTGCTTAACGTGGGCAAGACAGAGTACAGACTTCCTAAATTCCTGTCAGAGGTGCACACCCTGTCTATTGCCTTCAGCTTCCTCCTGTCTCACCTCCCACTTCAACTGAAAGCCCTTTCCGATGTGCAGATTAGTCCACATTGACAAACAGCCCTGGATATTTTTAAAGGAAAAAGAGAGTTTAACCTTGAAATTCCGATCCTCTGAGGACCATCATGAAGGATTCTTACTCCTGACTCTTGTCCTTCCAGATGACTCTGACTCTTAACATTTCTAACCCTCTGAGTTACCAGTAGGCTGGCTTGAGGTCAAGGACTCTGGAACCTTCCAATCACTTCCTTTCAAGGGCTAGAAGCAAGAGCTCCTGAACTCAAAACACCTGTACCATAAACCAGGGATTCCCTAATACCACTTCCTCCCCCCCGCCATTAAAATATTCAGAGTTAAAACTAGAATGGGATGCAGTGTCCTATGTTATTCCACAGAGCAAGTGTTATTCTCCTCTACCTAAAGATATACCCTCCAAAAACCTTTTACGGTAAACTTTGCTCACCCTGTTGTGCTCAAGTGCTGCAAAGGACTTCAAACAGTGGGTTAAATGCCAAGCAGGCTGTGGTACTGTAGATTCAGAGTTAAGGCTGGGCTCACTATTCAATTTCCTAACATCTCTCTCTCAGTATTGAGGATATTTAGATCTCTTATAAAACTCACTACATAAAGCCATATGGCAAAACGCATGAAGGACCGAGTCTGCAGCCATCCTCTGAAATCATGCTCACATACCTGGTGGATATGTGTTTGCAGACAGATTAAGGTAAATGCAACATTTCCAGAAGCTGTCTGAAAACTGGCCCCATAATGTTATTTGGAGGGGGGCGGGTGTGTGTGTGTGTCAGACTGTCTCTCTAAATTTTTGTCCTTAAGGTCAGACAGTGAAATGTGACTACATCTGTAGTTCAATCATTTAGTTATATATTGCTACATGAATACGTACTCCAGAAGGAATTCTGCAGCTTGCTCATTTGGGTACCACTCAGGAAGGCTGAGTTTCACTCGGAAGCATTTCCCAATGTAGTTAAGGACCTGCTTTTGTGTGGCACAGCCTTCCTCCATTACCATTCTCAGCATCTGAGAGATGCAGTTCTTATAGAAGGAGTTGTCTTCTCTTCCTTTGATCAATTCCTGAAAAATCTGGTAATCTGAGAAACCAACTAATGCCTAGAGGAAAGAAAGGCACCAGATCAGAGAACAAAGAAAAACCAGGAGTAATAAATTACGTCTAATTAAATTATAGAATGGGGCCAGGTCACTCCAGCCACTTATGCTGGTTTATGCTCTTCTATCCTTCTAATACCCTTCCCCTAAGATAAACAGTTTTCTGAGGTTCAGTTAGCTGTGGAGAAAGACTCTGGGTATACACAGCCTGATGTGCACCACATATACCCCAACGAAGCCCCTGGAAAAGCAAAAGCTGGGTTAACACAGACAATGATAAATCACAATTAATTTAGTTTTTCTTCATAACAACATAAGAATGGCTGTACCGGGTCAGACCAAAGGTCCATCTAGCCCAGTATCTGTCTACTGACAGTGGCCAATGCCAGGTGCCTCAGAGGAAGTGAAGCTAACAGGCAATGATCAAGTGATCTCTCTCCTGCCATCCATCTCCATCCTCTGAACAGAGGCTAGGGACACCATTCTTTACCCTTCCTGGCTAATAGCCATTTATGGACTTAGCCACCATTCCAGTTCCCTTTACACATTGTTATAGTCCCAGCCTTCACAACCTCCTCAGGTAAGGAGTTCCACAAGTTGACTGTGCGCTGTATGAAGAAGAACTTCCTTTTATTTGTTTAAACCTGCTACCTATTAATTTCATTTGGTGACGCCTAGTTCTTGTATTATGGGAATAGTAAATAACTTTTCCTTATCCACTTCTCTACATCACTTTATATACCTCTATCATATCCTCCCTTAGTCTCCTCTTTTCCAAGCTGAAGAGGCCTAGCCTCTTTAATTTTTCCTCGTATGGGACCCTCTCCAAACCCCTAATCATTTTAGTTGCCCCTTTCTGAACCTTTTCTAGTGCTAGAATATCTTTTTTGAGGTGAGAAGACCAATCTGTAGACAGTATTCGAGATGTGGGCGTACCATGGATTTATATAAGGGCAATAAGATATTCTCTGTCTTATTCTCTATCCCCTTTTTAATGATTCCTAAAATCCTGTTCGCTGTTTTGACCGCCTCTGCGCACCGCATGGACATCTTCAGAGAACTGTCCACAATGATGCCAAGATCTTTTTTCTGATTTTTTCTTCATTTAAATAAGATTTTTTATATTTATATAGACCGACCCTGCTTACAATATAAATTTAATTCACAATTTGTCTAAAATCACTAATTACTGACATTTGAGAAAATTGAAAACAAGAGGTTTTTATACTGGAATGGATGGCTTAAAAATTAGATTGATGTAGCTATGTTGCACAGGGCTGTGAAAAATCTCACGCCCTGTGCGACATAGTTAGATTGACCTAGTCCCTGAAGAGACGCAGCTAGATCAATGGAAGAATTCATCCATCACGAGAGGTGCTTTAACTACATGGACGGAAAAAGCCCTTCCATCGCTGCAGGAAGCAGCTACAATATGGTGCTCTAGCAGCATAGATGCAGACCCATCGCTGTGCTGCTGTAGGGTGGACATAGCCTGAGTTCAGCTGCAAGCCCTCGCTTTAAATCCAACATTCAACTCAGTGGTGATTCTATTTAAACAACACAGCTCACACAGACGGGGGTGGGGGGGGGTTATAACTAGGAAAATCAGAAATAACTTTCACTTGTTTACTAAAACAAAGATAAAGCCTGTGAAGAAATGTAATCTGTCAAACTAAGTTGCCATTTCAACAAAGCATGTGCAGGTTGTCTGACAATGGACACATCCGGTGGGTTGATAAATCAAATACATCAGCTAGATTACAAAAGCAATCTGGCACTACCACCAGAGAGAACGTGCTTTCTTTTCAGGAAAAGAAAGATGAAAATAGTTAACTGAAGCCAAGTCTTTATTATTACAGTAACTCCCCACTTAACCTCCTCCCGCTTAACATTGTTTCAAAGTTATGTCACTGCTCCATTAGGGAACAGGCTTGTTTAAAGTTGTGCAATGCTCCCTTATAACGTGCTGCCTGCTCTGTCCACTGCTTTTAAGATTCTCTGGAAGAGCAGCGACTTTACAAGGGGGCATTGCACAACTACTTCTTCTGCGCCTCCTCCCCCTCCCTCCCGGTGCTTCCCCCACAGCCAAACACTGTTTGGCAGCACTTAGGACTTGGGGGCGGGGGGGAAGAGGAGCGGTATTTTTGCAACCATTTCTAACATTGTTTATCCAGGAAAGTTCTGTACAGAAGCAGTATTTTGTTTTTATACTATTTTGCTTGATTTTCAATTGGGTTGACATGACTTATCTGATTAGAACTAAGATTCACGTGCTCCCAAAGTCTTTCACTGAACGATACTGCAAATAACTGGGATACGGACTAAAAACATTCAATCAATATTGCGCTTGAGGATTTATTCTGCACAATTGTTTTTGTTTTAAAACAGCTTTATCCTTGACTTCAGATGAAAAACTCCCCATCGTTACCTTTTTAAAACGTCTCATCAGCACTGTCTTATAGCAAAAAGCCAAGAAACATTTATACAAAACCTTATTTCCCCTTCAGCTGTGTACACCTTCTCATACTTCAGCCCTGAATATTATACTCCCGACACAGGCACGTCCGGTTTGGACTACAATCCTTGATAGTCAAGATGACAAGTTCCATTTAATGAAATGGTTCACATGGAATAAACTATTGAGTAAGACATTTTTCCAAGCAAGAAACAGGCTGCTACACTTTACACAGCAATTCTTCAATCAATCTTTCATTCACCAAAAACCCTAAGACCAGATTATGGTTTACCTTCAGTGCAAATCCCAGTGGCAGGAAGAACAACTCTTTCTGAAAAATGAAATTCAGCATCACCGTACCATTTTCCAGGTAGTGAAGGTTCATGTTTATAGCAGTGTGCTCATCCCTAACACAGTGCATCGATATACCTGCCCAAACAAGCATAAGCAAAGATTCACTTATACAACATAGAAACTATTGACTGCATGCTATCGAGACTCCAAAACAAGCATGGTCTTTAAATGCTCCAGATACAGTTGAGATTTCCCTGGGTAGGGGCACTGTATGGCTCAAAGGCATCGTACTGAGAGAGTATGTCACACTGGTAGATAGCTAGTGCGAGTCATTACCACAGGCTGATTTTCAGTATTCTGCTTGAAATGAATTAGAGGTCTGACTTTACTACAGGATGGGTATCCACATCATAGCTGGCCCTCTTGCTGGCGGTCTCAACAGAGAGATCAAGGATTAATAAAAAAGAGGGCCTGATTCTCCACTGCCTTCCACTATTTTAGGTCTGATTTGCAAGGTATTTCAGCATGAGTAGTCTCACTGACTTCACAATCTTAAAATTAAGCACGTGCTGAATCAGGCCATAACCTTTTACACTAGTGCAAAGTGGGTGCAAAATGCGACTGTTGTGATCTGGTATCATTTTATACTCACTGTACAGCGTACATGACACTACAATGTGTAAGGCAGTGGGGAATCGGGCCCGTGGCGACTAAACTACTCTTTTATTACTAGATGTAGCAGCAGGGCAAGAGTTCAGACAGACTGAACTTAGGGAAACAAACTACAGATCCTGCACCACCATCCTTCTAGATCATACAGTCATTGGGACAAGGACTGTATTTGTATGTCTTACAAAGCAGCTTCAAGCTCATTGTCAAAAATGTACTGGTTCTGTGAATAAATATAAACAACGCATTTTTAATGAAGCAGAACACAACGCACTGACAGGTAGGATTTTCATTAAAAACAAGGTGCATACATAGTGAGTTTTAATATGAAGAACAGGCAGGATTCAAAGGAGAGCCATTACCAATTATGACACTGAGCCTTATGATGGAGGTAGTGCAGATTCTATTTTAACTGTGGATAAATCTCTTTACTACCTTAACTTAGTGCAGGGAAAGAAAATTCGGTGTTGCCTATAGCACCAACAGACTTCTGTGTCTATTGGACTGATGTTCTCAGGTTCATTTCCATTACACTCTGCTCACAACGTAAGCTGGACCACCCACAATCAGGCAGAATACAACCCAGTATCACCCGATATCAATGGTTCAGATTACAACAGTCAAAAGCCATCAACCTAGCTTATGCCTTATATAATGTAATTAGCCTTTTATTTTCACAAGCACTAAAATTCATCCAAATGTTAAAAGAATTGCTTTTTCCAGCACGGGGCTTCTCCCTTTTCAAGGAACAGAATTTCCCCTCATCTGAGCAAGCTGCCATGTTTATGTACAACACAATTGCATGACCAAAATAGAAAGCAATAACTAAATACAGTTTGTTTATTCTCAAGCAACTGTCTTACCAAGGTGATGCCCCTAACAAAATCACTACACTTACCATACTCTGTGTAACCAGGGCCTCGGCTTTTCCATTTGGGTCTTATCATTGCAATGGGAAAGTTTCGTCTAGGCATAATCAGCATTCTGATAACTTTTTCTATACCGTTAACTATAAAATAGCCTCCCATTTCCTGACAAGAGAGAAAGTGCTTTAAAAATTAATACACCAAAGTTCAAAGATCTGAGTACAGAGTACCTTTTATACAAGAAACCAAATGGAAGTGAGACAAAATTAGCTCTTATTGGACAGTAAAATACACACCAACTTGTGTGTGTGTGTGTGTAATACATGGCAAGTTGTATTGACGTGCTCGGGATGCATGCATCACTCACACATAACCGGTAAGAGCGCATTAGGGAGGTCAGCCCAAACAAGTGCCAATAAACTGGTCATACTATTATAAGCTCTGTATATTCCATGTATTTTACGAAAACAACTATTTTAGTGGTGTTTAAAAGAATTATTTGGACTATTTCTTGTATCCATATAGCTGTAAAGCCAGATGCACTAGTTACACTAAGTCCAACTGTAGAGGCTGCAGAGAAAATGAGAAGACAAGACAGTAAGTAAAAGAAACCTCTAAAATGACCTGTAACAACTTTAGTATACATGGAAATATCAGAATTTTAACATACCATATCTTGGGCCCTTTCAGAGCTACTAGCAAGCACTAGCTACTAAGATGCTCCCCTTTCCAAGTGTAAAATTCCTGTTCTGAGGGATATAAAATATTGGATTTAAAACTTTCCCCTGATCTGAATACTCCCTTTCCCCGCACGAGGTCTCTGGGTAGCAAACTGGGAGGAAGAAAAGCTCTATTCCACATTTGGAGAAAAGAACATGATGGTGCGTCCAACTGATTTTTAAAAATGTCAGCTCTTAGAAGCCATCTGAAATACCAGACAAAGCCTCAGGTGTGCAAAGTACAGGAGAAGGGGCCAAATACGCATGATACATGCACATTTATTGCATGGCTTTGCAATTTAGCATGTGTGTGACACTAACATCCAATATAAAAATTAATTCCAGAGAAAATTCTCTTCACCTTTACATGTTTGTTCAAATTACGAGTGTGCAGTCAAAGTTAGTTATAAAGATGCAGGATATGTTGCTCTGGGCCTGGCAATAATAGGGTATCATTGTAGATTACACTGACTGAAAACAGACTAATTGTTCATCCATTTGGTTATTTACTTTGATTGTAAACTGAAAAGAAATTACTACACTTTTAAGAAAAATGACAGCACTATATGGTTCTGTATCCACATATTCAATTTATCACACAGAGCAGATATAAAAGCCTCAACAGCCAAAGGGAACCCGAAAGTAATGGAGAAGTAAAATCTATGGCTATGAAGGGGAAATGTATCACCTCCAAAGAGCTCTACTGTAAGACTCTCACCATCAGCCAGGGGCCCCAGTACCACTGCTTAGCGGTAGCTGGCAGCTAGGGGGCAGAGAGCACTCAAGCCTTCAATTCTAACACCGAGAACAGAAGCAGCCCCATGTGCCTCCAGCAAAGGGGAAGGATAGTTTTCCAGAAGCAGCTGCACATCTGGAAAGTAACATCTAGTACCAGTAATGGTCACTGCCTGCATGAGTCTGAGTACTCCATGTGCTTTTACCTTCTCAAGAGGAGGGTTATAGGTATCCCAAAGGGCAAATAACCTGAAGCCACCTTGAGGACTGAGACTTATGACCCAAGAGAAACTACACAAAATCTTTACAAATGGTGTAAACTCAGAAAATATGCCAGATTGTGCTTCTAACTAGATATGCCAAAATCCTTTAAGCTAATGTAAAACCCACTTCCCTTGCCACATGGTAAAGAAGATATTCCTGCCCCACCAAAAACCACTGTTACCTCTTCTTCCTCATGGTGTTCAATCAGAGCTCTGGGAGAAAGACTGTGCAGATTGCACAGCTTCGATTTCACCATGATTGGAACGTATCCCAGGGACTGTTTAATAATCCCTTTAGGAATGCCATTCACTGACCAGCTGATGTCAGCCTGCAGGGAAACAATACAGCAAATTATTAGGAAAGTTAAAATAACAAGATAATGATAAAATATAGCCAGCTGTCTTTAGAAAATGAGCTACATTATGAACATTGTATGTTCAATACAAAACTATAAATAGCAAAAAAATTATACTGTCTGCAAAGAAAACAATAATTAGTTATAATGCATTATATATACACTAAGAACAAAGATATACAAATTATATATTATAGTGGATGCACGGTCACATCTACTACAGTTCAGATTATGTTGGGACTTTCTTTATAATTCCATTTTTGTTCATTTATAATGTGAACAAAAATTTCCCATGTGTTGTCTCTGCATGAAGTGAGGGTTATGGTTTTGGGGTTGTTTTTCTTTGCAAAGTTTAAACAAAATTATAAAAGTTATGCCAGGATGAACAAAACTCTTACAATGGTGGAATTAAAATATATATAACTTAGGTAGGTCCCACTGTTATTTACAACCCCCCAAAGTAAGTATTCGTGCTTATAATGTTTATAGACTTCAAGGCATAAGTGTGCTGGTATTTTTAATCTGTCTGCAATGTTAATTGTGTAAAACTTCACAATGGTTTCACAAAAAAACCCAAGAAGAATTATTCTGTATAAATGCTACGGCTCCCTCTCCCAGGAAAATCAGATTGCCTGTTCAAGACTCTTACTGCTGCTGAAGTCATAATGGAATTCCTGCTCCTGTAACAAAGAGGAGCTAAAGCATACCAATAAATTGGAGAAAAAAATCTCAGATTTCAGTAAAGGGAAGAGATAAATACTTTTCTTCCCTTAAATATACACATATCTGGAAATCTGTCTAACTGCAACTACTCAGACAGGCTACAAAACCAGAGAAAATCAAAACAATGATCACAGTGGAATTCAGCAGAGGGGCGATGGAATGAATTTAGAGCAACCAGACAAGACAAGAATTGTTATTAGATTTATCTATTCTGTTGATATAGGTAGTTCAGGGTCAAAAATTAATTTAAGTTTATCTGACACTCAATCTTCTTAAGCACAAGGAGTTTATAAAGTACAGTTGATCTCACGAAGTGTTAGAAAAGTGCATCGTTTAGTGGTCTCAGCAAAGGACTGGGAACCTGAAACTCGGGTACTTTTGGGCAAGTCATAACATCTCTACCTGTAAGAAAGGAACAGTATCTACTCCTGCCTCAGAACGGCAGTGTCAGGGGTAGTTAACTGATGTTCCTAAACTGCCTTATAGATTTAAAAAACAGGAAGCTAATGATTCTCTTTTGGTCACTGGTCCTGAATTGTTGCTCAGAATTTCTTCCCGATCCACTAAATGTTACTAAGTTGCAAGATGTCACCTTTTAAAACCCACATTCCCCCACACCTCAATTTCTATTCAGAAAGTATATTAGTAAGCAATATTTTATGAACCATTAGTTAAAAGTTGGGATTTCAGTCTTTCATGAGATACAAATTTTGCTGTGTATGAATGTTCTCAAGTCAGCAATCTCTGTATACACGTGGGAACTAAAATGGGGGAGAGCAGAAGCAAGAAAGTTGTTTCAGGGTCTAATAAGGCTCTCCTTGTTCAGCGCACAGGGCTCTTTCCAATGTGGCAACTGGGAGAGAGATATGTGACACTGCTCTCTAGGGAGTACTGCAGTACACTTCTCCAACAATAGACCAAAATCCCACAGCAACCTAAATGGTAATTAAAAAAAAAAAAAAAAATCCAGAGAAAGGGAAGCCAATGCACTCTATGAAAACAAACTCAGTCTTATCTTGTGCAAGTCTCCCCGCTTTCTCCTTGTTTGAGATGTCCTATGTATCACACCCAACCTAAATTGCAAATTTCATTCTCTCTGCAAAGAGCCACACACACCTATGACTAAACAGACTGTGACAGATACAGCAACTTGTTACAATATCTTTGGGAAAATCTTACTCAATTAAATTTAAGTATCTTCGGGTTCAATTGTTTTAAATGAATGAGTTACGTATTATTGTGGGCTGGGACTGAATGTTACCTCTTGAGGGAGGAGATGTGACAAACATGAGGCCTGGGGTTTCAAAGGACTATACTGATCATTGTGCCAGGCAATAATGGACTTTTGAAACAAGAAATGTTAAGTGTTTTTCCTGGGAAATATCTGGGAAGAGGTGAATACAAATTCCCCACCTCCGGTTATGAAAACCCCCAGTCTTTTGAAGCTACACCCTGAAAAGGGGGCCCACTATCTACAGATCACCTGTTATATGAGGCCAAGATGTATAAAGGAAAGACTGAACTACTCACAGGGTGTTCATAGGCTCTGTTGTTATTCGTAGTACGTTTTTACCTTCAAGGTGCTTGCTTACAAAGACCTGTGTGGTAACTTATAACAGCAGCGATTACGCTGTTCATAGCAAAGTGCAGACACTGACCTATTTAGGTGGACTGGCTTGCTGAGATATACCAGAGCAGGCAAGCATCTGTGCAGCCTGGAAAAACCTGGGTCAGGAGGGAGAGTGACATGGGTCTCCGCCAAAGAGAGGTGATGGGTGAAGAGCCAAGAGCCTAGGGTAGATGCCCGAGGGACAATGAAGGGGGAATATGGGTACAGTTGCCCTGAATGGTGACATATACAAATATTTCTTTAATAGCTATCAGTATCTCTGGTGTTTTCAGGTGTAGAAACAAATGCCAGATATCATTTTGCAAAGCTAATACTCATGACTTTCTGGTGGCATAAGGCAATGGTCCTCCAACTTTTTCCATTTTGTAAAAGAGATCTTCTCATGGATGTACCTCCTCTACTAACATCCCAGTTCCTCACAGTATGGTTCCCAAACTGTTCCATTCCAAGTACTACCGGTGATCCATAGAACAGCCGTAGAACATGTGGGAAAAGGTATTTATTTACAAGCTAATGGCTTATAAACAAATATAGCACATACCAGACAGTGGAAAAGGGTAGTTTTCATTCCCTGAAAGTACTATTGTAACCATTACTACTTACGGTCAATTTCCCACGATAAGTGCTTCTGCGTCCTCTACATTCTGCTGGGTACACTTTCAGCTCTTTACAGATACTCCCTTTTGGCACCATAGGAGGATTGATGACAGCGCCCACAACTGCCAGAGTGATGCGTTCATTTTTGAAAGCAAATTCCAGAGCAGGAATAGCCTGAAACCCAAAAGAAACTCTGTATGTGTACATATACAGACAACAGTAATATGAGACTATCTATCCAGACATCAGCAGAAAAAGTAATACGTTTCCAATAAGTTCTTGGAATGTACTGGGGTCAAGGTATTGTTTCAGAAAGAGGAGGAAGTAACCTGAGGCAGCCATTTTAAACTTGATTCTGACCAAAGGGTGGAATTTTTTGAGAATCTAAAGGTGGAAAGCAATTTGGGTAAAAGTGATCATGACAGATTTCATGATACTAAGGCCTGGTCTACACTACGCGTTTAAACCGATTTTAGCAGCATTAAACCGATTTAACGCTGTACCTGTCCACACCACGAGGCCCTTTATATCGATATAAAGGGTTCTTTAAATCGGTTTCTGTACTCCTCCCCGACGAGAGGAGTAGCGCTGAAATCGGTATTACCATATCGGATTAGGGTTAGTGTGGCCGCAAATCGACGTTATTGGCCTCCGGGCAGTATCCCACAGTACACCATGTGACCGCTCTGGACAGCAATCTGAACTCGGATGCAGTGGCCAGGTAAACAGGAAAAGCCCGCGAAACTTTTTGATTTTCATTTCCTGTTTGCCCAGCGTGGAGCTCTGATCAGCACGGGTGGCGATGCAGTCCAAATCCAAAAAGAGCTCCAGCATGGACCGTACGGAGATACTGGATCTGATCGCTGTATGGGAGACAAATCTGTTCTATCAAGAGCTCCGTTACAGAAGACGAAATGCCAAAGCGTTTGAAAAAAAAAATCTCCAGGCTACACAGTGCTGCGTGACAAGCGTAACGGAAAGCCAAGACTCAAATGGACGCTCATGGAGGGAGGGGAGGGGTACTGAGGACTCCAGCTATCCCACAGTCCACAGCAGTCTCCGAAAAGTATTTGCATTCTTGGCTGAGCTCCCAATGCCTGTAGGTTCAAACACATTGTCCAGCGTGGTTCAGGTATAGCTCGTCAATTTACTCCCCCCCCCCACGTGAAAGAAAAGGGAAAGAAATCGTTTCTTGACTTCTTTCAATGTCACCCTATGTCTACTGAATGCTGCTGGTAGACGCGATGCTGCAGCAGTGAAGAGCAGTATCCGCTCCTCTCCCCTCCCTGGTGGCAGATGGTGCAATATGACTGATATCCGTCAGTCTCACCATCAGCCCGTGAGTGCTCCTGGCTGGCCTCTGAGGTGAGGCTGGCGGGGGCGCCTGGGTAAAAATAGAATGATTCCCGGTCATTCCCAGTAGATGGTACAGAACGGCTGGTAACCGTCTTCATCATAGCAACTGGGGCTGAGCTCCAATCAGCCCCCTCCCTTTCCTGTTAAAGAAAAGATTCTGTACTGCCTGGACTATCATAGCAGCATGCTGGGCTCCTCTCCCCACCCACCGCTTAATGTTCTGCCTGGACTGTCATAGCACCGGGAGGCTGCCTCCCCCTCATTTTATCTCACTAACAAGTCACTGTTTCTTATTCCTGCATTCTTTATAACTTCATGACACAAATGGGGGGACACTGCCACGGTAGCCCAGGAAGGTTGGGGGAGGAGGGAAGCAATGGGTGGGTTGTTGCAGGGCACCACCCCCGTGAATGGCATGTAGCTCATCATTTCTGCGGGATCTGAACAGAGCACCTGTGCTCTCTGATACACTGGTTCTCTAGTACACTTGCCCCATATTCTAGGCAGGACTGACTCTATTTTTAGAAAACATAAAGGAGGGATTGACTCGGGGAGTCATTCCCAGTTTTGCTTTTTGCGCCCCCGGCCGACCTCAGCCAGGGGCACCCATGATAGCAGCAGACAGTACAGAACGACAGATAACCGTCATCTCATTGCCAATTTACAATGGCAGCAGACGGTACAGAACGACTGATATGAACCGTCTCTTGCTATCATGCAAAAAGCAAATGAATGCTGCTGTGTAGCGCTGCAGTATCGCCTCTCTGTTAGCATCCGGCATCCCAGTTAACATACAAGGTGACAATAAAAAAAAAAAAAAGCTGAACGGGCTCCATGGTTGCTGTGCTATGGCGTCTGCCAGGGCAATCCAGGGAAAAAGGGCGCAAATGATTGTCTGCCGTTGTTTTCCCAGAGGAAGGAATGAGTGACGACATTTACCAGAACCCCCCTGCGACAATGATTCGACAATGATTTTTGCCTCATCAGCCACTGGGCTCTCAACCCAGAATTCTAAGGGGCAGGGGAGACTGCAGGAACTATGGGATAGCTATGGAATAGCTACCCACAGTGCAACGCTCCGGAAATAGACGGTAGCCTTGGATCATCGACGCACACCACCGAATTAATGTGCTAGTGTGGCCGTGTGCACTTGACTTTATACAATCTGCTTTATAAAACCGGTTTATGTAAAATCGGAATAATCCCGTAGTGTAGACGTACCCTAAGGCAAGGAAGGAGCGAGAGCAGCAGAATAAGGACAACGTATTTCAAGAAACACACTTTAACAAACACAGGGAACTGATAGGTAAGGTCTTATGGGAAGAAACTCTAAGGGATAAAAGAATTCGGGAGAAGAGGTAATTTCTCAAGGAGGAGACAATATTAAATGCACAACTGCCAACTATTCCGATATGAATGAAAGATAGGAAGAATAGTAAGAGGCCAATATGGCTCTGTCAGGAGCTCTTTAATGACCTGAAAATCAAAAAACGAATCCTACAAAAAGCGGAAGCATGGATGAATTGCTAAGGAGAAGTACAAAAGAACAGCACAAGTATATAGGGACAAAATCAGAAAGGCTAAGACACAAAAAGAGTTACACCTTGCAAAGGATATAAAAGGCAATAAAAAGAGGTTCTTTAAATACATTTAAGCAAAAGAAAGACAAAGTGTAGGTCTTCTACTTAGCAGGGAAGGAGAACTAATAGCTGATGGCATCAAGAAGACATAGTGTTTAATGCCTAATTTGCTTCAGTCTTCATTAAAAAGGATAATAGTGGCCAGATATTCAACACAATTCAAATTAACAGCAAAGAATACAAGCCAAAGAACAGGTTCAAGAACATTTAACTAAGGTAGATGTATTCAAGAGAGTGGAGCCTTATGAAATTCATCCTAGGGGTTTAAGGAACTAGTGGAAGCAATCTCAGAACCGTTAGCAATTCAAGCATTTATAGAGGACAGGTGAAGTCCTAGACAACTGTGGAAGGGCAAGCGCAGTAAATGGCCCACTGTCAAAACTGGCAGGGCATATTTGGTAGGGTCCTGCAGGGGTCAGTTCTGTGTTTCACCCACATATTTATTATTGGGGCATTTAGTGCACTGGATGAGGTACACCACATACTGTGATAGGTATGTGTAGGAATCGTGGCTCTTGAAAGGTGTGTTGTGAGGGCTGTTGATCACTGTGGCAGTGCAGGTATGTCCACAGGTTTTGTATCTGTTGTTCCGGCAGGATCTGGTGCCACTTTGAGCTAGTGTGTTCTGGTCTGTGTGGATCTTGCTTCTGATGAACTTGAAGAGTTGGGGGGTTGTTTGAAGTTTAGAAGAGGGGGTTCAGGAAAGACTTCTTTCAGGATGTGGTCCCCATACAACCCGAGAATGGATTGTAACTGTTTGATGATAGCCCATACAGGTTCCAGTGTGAGATCATAGTTGAGGATTGGCCTACTAAACCCAGGGTTGTGAGTTCAATCCTTGAGGGGGCCATTTAGGGATCTGGGCAAAAATCTGTCTGGAGACTGGTCCTGCTTTGAGCAGGAGGTTGGACTAGATACCTCCTGAGGTCTCTTCCAACCCTAACATTCTATGAATTCTATGAATAAACTGGAAGGGACCTTGAGAGGTCATCTAGTCCACCCCCCCCGGGATGGTTGGTGACAACTAGGGGTGTGCAGTCAAGGGAGGTTATTTCTATATTGAATCAGGTTCTCTCAGGTGAAATGAGAATCATTATGCTCTCAAATGAACTTGAGAAAAATGACAAAAGACAACAACTCCACATCACCTGTGAGTGAAGACTTTTCACAGCCATCACTCTATACCTGACCTCTCAGTTGTCATCCTCAAAGAAAACCTGCACAATGTTTTCAAAAGATGACTGTGGCAGCTTAAAGTCCTAACTTTGCTAGACACTAAAAATGGACTGAACAGAAACAACTGGACTTGTGGCTTATTACAACAATCTGTAACCCATTAACCGCCCCTCACTTCAGCTTTTCCCCAGGCGTTAATGGGCCCACTTCACCCGAATGGTCCCTTGAAATATGTGCTAACTGCTTATGCTCAACAATCTGATCCACCTTGTATTTAGCTGTGACACTCACTTCCCAGAGATGAAGCCAAGCTGTGTAAGCCTGAAAGCGGTCTCTCTCACCAACAGAAGTTGGCCCAACAACAGATATTCCCTCACTCACATGGTCTCTATGATAGCAAATAACCAGCAGAGGAAAATCCTGGCTCATTAAACCATTCCTATTCTTTGGGCCTGTCAGTGCAACGGCAGCGCAAGATCAACCTGTCATCGTGTGTATTTTAAAAAGTCGTCGTCCAGCCGCTACTTGCAAGGACACTCAGCCGACATGGTCAAGAAACCGATTTAAAGCTTGTCTAGAGAAAGAGCCCGCACCTGGCAAGCTGGGATGTAAAGCTACAGTGCTTTAGCCAACCCCAAGATCTCTGCCTTTGTGTCCCCTGCTACCAGGCACCATCCCTTCCCTCGTGTGCACGGACCTGCTCCCTCTTCAAACCCTGCCACCAGCTGCTCTCTCCTGCCCCTCTCCCACCCCCATCCATCCTCCTGCCCTGCCTCCCAGCACCTTCCCTGTCCCCTCCCC
>NC_133771.1:215781749-215907267 GCF_003597395.2 Chelonoidis abingdonii
GCCTCCGAGCTCCCCCTTCCCCGCCTCCCCCCGGGCCCTCAATGCAGCTCCCCCCGCAGGGCTCTCTGAGCTTCCCCTTCTCCGCTGCCTGCTCGGGGCTCTTGGTGCAGCGCGGCTCAGTTATTTATACGGAGCAGCACAGCCTCGCCAGGGAGATCCCCCCAAGGCTTTGTGTCCTCGGCCATGCTACCGCCCAGCAGCAGTAAAGCTGCTAGTGAGCAAATCTGTTGTGATGCGTTTCCCCTCTGTTTACCACTCAACATTATATCCACTGGGAAGACCTGAACAGCTCCTTCCTGAATGCAAAGGCGAGCTGCTCGCTTCGCTTCGCTAGACTCCCGGCCCATCTCTATATAGTTATTCACAAAGAGAAAAACAACCAGTAACACGATTTTCTCTCTTTAATTGTTATTCAGGACAGAGAACCATGCACGGCTCACACACCCTGTGAGACACATACATACAAATTACTATCATGATGTGCCTGAAAAAACAGAACTAAAGATCTATATGATGTAACTTCAGGAGCTCTTTATGTTTGCTACAGTGATCATTTCAGATCTCTTCAAGGTTATTGTTTTCCACAGACTATTTTAGCTGACATTGATAATGAAACATTAACTCTTACTTATTGCACAGTGTTCTCTGTTAGGAGGAAAACAATGTTTAGAGAACAAGAAATGCATTGACCATACACACGCATGCAGTCCCGAAGGGTCTTGATTACAATGCGATACAGAAGTCTGACCTCCTTAACAAAGCGGGTTTCTAAGACAGCATCAGCATTTTCATCATCGTTTGGCTGTTGTGGGCAGCCTCTGAAATGAACTGGGAGCACGTTACAGTTGCAGCATGATAGTCACAATGGATTTTAAAACAGGATTTCCCCCTATCCCGTATGAGACAAGCCACAGACCACTAAAAACTTCAGGATTCCAGTTCCATGAGGCTCTTATTCAGAGAGCCCATGTCTGAAATCCTTCTCAATGACTGACAAAAAAGGATACACTGTATCAGATGAGACACAGGATGGTATGGATCTTGAAAAGCAGCACTCACCCCTTTCAAGAGCTCATTAGCCAGTAAGGCCTTTTCAGTTAAACTTGTATAGGACTTAAGTTAGAAAATGTAATCTTTGCAATTTCTTTTAAAAAAAGTGCATGATCCTAACTTAAAATTACACAGAAGTATACAATGTTCTAATTCTTCAATCAAAAACAAGTCCCTTACAGAAAGACAGTTTGGTAATTGGACAAAATAAATTTTCCTTAGTGCGAGCACCCAATATTTTAGAAACCACAGTTACCTTTCTGCTGTCTTCTCTTGGCAATGACTACCACCACGGAAGACAGAAAAATATAAGAAAGGTATAAAGGATGGGGAAATTGGTTACACACTGCTCTTCTGCTGTAACAAATGCCTCCTCCCTCCCCCCAGTATTATTGTCAGTTAATGAACCTTGTAGAATTCTGAGAAAAGGCCTTTTGAAGAATATGGCAAACAAGCCAGCAATTTGACAACCTGATAAGCATCTTTAAAAAGGGTGAGAAAAGTTAAGCGGGTATTGTGTGAATAATCAGATCATCACTACACAGAATTCAGTTAGTTTGGAATACAGTGAAACCCCTTAGTTTAAGACTTTTGATTGATGATGCAAGAGATCATCAACTGGAGGTCTATTATAACCAACCTCAAGGTCAAACAAATCTGTACCTGAAACTCTACACGTGAATACCTTAACTTGGTTGCTCAAAACAAATGGAAGCTGGTTGGTGCAGATTTTACTGTAAATGCGGGGCCCCCCATTCTGATGTCCAGAGTTAACTGTGGCTCTACAGTGGCAGAATTTGTCCCAAAGGCAGCAAGCAGGTGCTCTAGGGTGGCAGGGCATTACATGGAACATACGTTGCAGTGTTCCAACTTTTATTTCCTCCCAGACTCAAGAAATCTAAGGAGCCTAAACTTGAAAACAGGACTAGGTCAACAGTAATGTTCCCGCTGAGATGGGCTGATAGACTGAAGATTGACAATACTATCAAATAATATCAACAGGTCATCTTTCCAAGACAGGGAATCTGTGCAGTGAGAATGTAAACTAAGGAGCTAGTCATCGCCCAGTACCTATCAATGACAGGACTACAGACTGATAGAGAAATGGTCCAGAGCACTGCTGTACAATGCTACTGTAAATGCAGTACTGGACCATTACTGTATAACAAGGGGGAGTGGTTCTTCATGGGGCAGGAGGGGGGGCTATGTTTGTTCAGTTAATCTCTCCCATAAACACTGGGGCTGTCAAGGATTAAGATGATCCCAATTTCATCCCAACTAACTGCACTGGGATGGCTCTGTCAGGTAGCTTGAGAGCAGGGGAGTCTGTGCTGCTTCCCCCCCACTGTAAAATAATGGGCACAGAGGACATTCCCTAGCTGCTCAGCAGGTAACCCCAATGAAGCTGCACATCCTGACAGCAAATAAGCTCTCTCTCTCTCTGCCTTTCCCACACCTGAATGACAATAGTCCCATGATTACAGGGCTCATCCAGGGACCATCAAACCAGGGTAGGAGGAGGCTGCCTGGCGTCACTGCAGCATGATGGATCTCTCACACTATGCCAGCGGCTTTGCTCTGCCAGTCTCCCCTAGGAGCACAGCACACAAACAAGAGGCTTACAAGAGCATGTTTGGAGAAGGGTTCTACTGCCCCAACAAGCTGGATGCACACTAAGCAGCTGTTCTCCTCTATGTATACATCCTATACAAACAAGTTCCCGATAGGAACACAGCTACTGAACCTTTACTAATTCTTAATGGTGACCGGAAAAGGAAAAAAATGTCAATTGCCTCAGGGCTAGTGCCTTTTCTTCACTTCTTTATGGTGTAAAAAACGCCTAAGACCTTTAAGATCCCTCCCCTGTCCCCAATTTAATTTATACATTCCAGCCCAGTCTTAACTGGCTAACCAGCTAGTCAAATGATGGTATCACAAGAGCCAAGAGTAAAAGCGGAGAGGGGAGGATATTTTAGTTTAAACTCTTTTTTCAGTGCATACCTATTTTACTTCCATGTCGGATAAACATTCTTGATAAAGGACATCTGTTAGCTCTTGTCTTCACCGGGAAAAATGAGTGTTGAAACATGTTAGCTAACATTAAAATCTGAGTGCAGGCAAAGCACGTGTGATTTTAATACATTCTAGTCAGGTAAATTCTAGGGGGTAACCTGGGGGTTACTTTGACCAGCTAACGTGGTAAAGCTACAACTTGCTCTGTCTGCGCTAGGATTTTAACACAGGTTATCTAACACGGGCTTACCATCTCCCCAACTTTTTTCTACTGTAGCCATAGCCTGTGTCCACACCACCTTCCCTCTTCGATTAATGAGTTAATGAATGAGAGCTCACAATACACATCCTCCAACACCAAACTGACATTCCCTGCTATTTCTGAAGGTAAAAACATGCACAAAGCCAAGCCTCACCACAGGTTTCAGGCCCATTTCCTACACATCAGGAAAAAACCAGAGGGCAAGCCCAGTTTTTAAAAGTCATCAGTTTCAATTACAGTCACCTTTGATTTTCATTTGACTGACTGGTACTAGCCAAATGGCTTTTAATTTGCACTTCACTATCTAGCTACTACTGCGATCAGTGAAATGGAAATAGAAGACGACCTAAAAAGAACTTTTTAAAATTTGGGCTTGTGCCTTTTTTTTGCTTCTTCATGAAATCAGTAAGAGCTGCTGGGAGCTCAGATCCATTGAAAAATCAGGCCCCTTATTTAGGTGCCTCTACATGGACATAGGACCCTAATTTAGACATCCATTTTTGTAACTTCTACCCCCACCACACACTGAGCTCACTGTATACACAGTTAGAGCAGTCGTCCTTGTCAACTTCTGGAATACAATATCTGAACCACTTGATAGTTCAAATGCACATTACATCTGCCATCAAATTTTCACAAATATTCATATACAACACTTGAGCCCATTTCACATTTATTACTTAAGAGATGTTTGCACAGCAGCAGCACACTTATGTGAAGGTGGCAATCTGCTGGCCACTGGATTTTGACAGATTACACTAAAGGGGGCATACATTTTAAATACTGACTGATGTTTTAATGACAAAGCCCGTGGCCTTATTAGGCTTGTAGTCACATGAGTTAGGATTATCCAACATGCCCCACTGAGGCTTTCTGTGGGTTCATTTCAGTACAAACCCTGTCCGTGCCCCTCACGGGCTTCCTGGCCTCCACAGTAATGGAGACTTCAAGTTAATTTCTGAAATCTGTTTTCCTTCTTTTTCCGCAGCCATGAAAACCCAACTCCAATCACCCGGCTACTCCCATTGAAAACACAAAATTCCTGGCCTTCCACTGCCCCTCTGCCAGGCAAGGTAACTGGAGTCTTGACAGTGAGCTCAGGCATCCCCGTACAAGTCCTAGGGCAGATCTACACTAGGGGAGGGATCGATGCTGAGATCAACCCACCGGGAGTCGATTTAGCGGGACTAGTGAAGACCCGCCAAATCAACTGCAGATCGCTCTCCAGTTGACCCCTGCACTCTACCTCCTCCCCCCGACTAGAAGAGTAAGGTAAGTCGACGGGATGCAGTGTAGATCCCATGGTAACTTCACCCAAGGTACGTCGATTCCAGCTACGTTATTCACGTAGCTGGAGTTGCATAGCATAGGTTGACTTACCGAGGCAGTGTAGACAGAGCCCTAGAATAAGGCCTGTTCTTTGGCAGCTGATAAGGAAATAATGCTATTCAGCCAAGGAATCTTTACTGATGTTTCCTGTCTCATCTGCAGTCTGGCTTGATATACAGATGATGTTCAACTCGCACCAATGGAACGACCTCTGCAGCTTCAATGCGAGATTGCAGAGATGTGTAGAAAAGCAGAAATGTTGAAGAGTTTTGAAGTTATTTACTTGCTGTAAATAAATGAAGCCTACAAGAGCATGAAGCCTTTTGGCAGCAGGGACGGGGGGGACAATCTGACAGCCACTTGGCCAAAGTTTTCAAATAGACAAACTTTTAAGATGAGTGGCTGAGTCTGTCCCCAAATCTAGCTGTTCTGGATCAAAATAATTAAGGTGTGGAACAGAAACTCCCCCAGGGTGCCCTAGCAATGAGATTTAAAGCTCCGTACACTTCACAGAAATGCTTCAATCTCTCCCTTTGCTATGGAGCCAAGATTTATGAACACTGGACTTGGTAAAGTGTGACAGGTGCATTCATTCACAGAGCTCTATACTGGTAACCACCACTGAAACCTGAATTCAGAGATGGAAGATCTCAGCCCAAAGTCAAGGTAAGTGTGTAAGTGTGCTCAGACATTTCACGGGAGGGAAAAATTATACTACTTAACTCAATGCTTATGAAACTTGGCCAATCAGAAGCTTGGAACCTACTAAAGGTGTTGTTTTGATGTGGTTTTTTTGTAGTAGGAGCCACTTTTCTTTTGCTTGGGTCACCGTCATTAATGTAAGTATCCTCAGCCCAAAGCAACTGTCAGAGACAATAGAACGTAGTTCTGATCTGACCAGCAGAGCCAGAACTCTTGCTGGATTTGATTCAGGTGCAGATGTCAGGGTTCCACAACAGTATCCTGTGTGTAGTGTGTACCACACAAGATATATCCTTCTTCTAAACAATTCTCCCATGCCTTTCCGTATCAGATCCTGCTTCTCATTCAGTCATGCACACTTGTTTGTTAGTAAGCTGCATCATTTCAATGACCTTTTAAATACATAGACAAAAAAATCTAATCATAGAACAAAAATATGCTAGGATGCAACATGCAATGCATGTAGAACTGCAGCATCTCAGTATTGACAATGCGTAATAGCTTATAGAAATCTTACTGGTTTCCTTAAAAAAGGGGATTTTGTTAGTATTAGTCATTTGCAAACACAGACTATTACTTCTTAAACACTATGATTAAATTTAAAATTCCACCTCTCTATTCCTACTGAAAATTCCCAACACACTGCACTGCAATATGGACACACTTACAATCTATAGTACCCAGTTTGCTATCAGGGACCCCACTGTGTTCTACAAGAGACACAGCCAACCTATTTAGGTTAAAAATTGTAACTTAAAGGGACTGTTTATGATGTGGGGAATGTTCCCAGGATTTCACATATCTATTTAGGTTATACTTAAAAAAATGTGAGTTTCTACATTCACTGACCTAATTTTTTTTTTTTTTAAAAGGTTATCACAATATGACAATGCAATATGCAACAAGAGTTTCCCTGCTGTTCTACAGCAGCACCAGTTGACCATCAAATGCTGTCCCCAAGAGGTGAGCCTATTTCTACTGACTGATGATGCTTGGGGTAAAAAGCACAGCCATGGTTTTGGTGGTGCTGACCTGTAAGTGCTGAAAAATGCAATGTTTGGCCAATGGAGAGAGAGAAAATTGGTTGGGTTGAAAGGGATAAAACTGGTTGAGTGGAAAGGCTTTTATTTTCAAGCCTCAGATGCTTTAAAATAAGATGAAGAGTTAAAAAATGTACATGAGCAGCTCTTAAAGAGGGTGCCAGGGTCCCCTTGGCGTTCTTTTGGGTAACAAAAACGAAGGTATTAAAAGCATAAAAGCTGAAAGAACAGCTGAACTAAGATCATTTGAATGCCCCTCTGAACAAGCCTTCCAAGAAAGTCAGACTCTGCTACAGCAACGTTCTCAACAAGAGCATCAACCTGGACTCCCTAAAAACTGCAGATCGGTGGGAGAGGGGCTCAGTTTTTGTTTTCTAGGAGTTCCAACTGCATCATACTGATGGACAACTGATTCAAATCTCAGACAGACTATGGATACAAGTAAACAAAACCTCCTTCAACCCCTAGGCTACTTCATTGCACTAGATAGAGTGCCCTCAGTAACGCCACCTTCGCCATATCATTCCTGGGTGTTTCACTAGCTAATTTTAAAATAGACTTAAAATTGCTTTTTTCTTCTTTTAAACATCCCATAAAACAAGACAGCTTTTCACCTCCACACAAATGGAGCAGGAACAAAAAGGAGCTACCTATTGGGGACTGAGCTAAGGCACTAAAACTGCAGCAGGTGATGAACCAAGAAACCCATGTCGATGGTGCTCTTAATTAAATTGCCTTATTTACAAAAAAGGAAAAAGGAAAAAGGTTTCTTTCTAGAAAAGGACGAGATAATACAATATTATTGTATCCCTGGTTTTTTTTAAACATTATTTTGCTGTTCTCCCAGAGAGATTTGCTTCAGTTATTACAGTCACATGAACTTTTTCCAAAGCAAAGTTTGGTGAAACACAGACAGAGTTGTCTGAACAACTTTGGCTCATCCTGGACTCTCCTTGAAAGCCTTCTTTTATTTATATTTCCCTCATGAATTTCCAAAAAGGTGTCTCTCTCCTCCTTTTTGGCATGATACTAAAGTCAATGATCGAACAGCCTTCCCTCAGAATCGATAGATGGCAGCTCTCCCACGTGTGTCACTAAGATGGTCTTGTTGTCATCACAGCTTGATAAATATGGATGGCTGGCTCTGCTTCTGCACTATGTCACTGAGGGGAAAGACACTAGAGATGGCTACATCCACTATACCTTGGCAAAGTTCTGCATAAAGTTTCCTAGAAGAAGAGAGAAAAATCAGAAATGAAGTATTTTAACAGGGAAAGAGTAACCCGGTGAACATTCTTTACCCTCATTCAAGTTTTCCCAGCAGCAGTTATTCTGTCTTGCCATTAATACAAATACCCCTTTCCCTTCTAGCTTCTTCTCTCACCACCTTGAGGCTGCCCATCCCTTTTACTGTACTTCTCCCTCCACCTAAGCAAAGATGGAATCTTAAATCCATGCCTGCTAGTAGCGATTGCAATGCACTACAGGATCACATCAGTGGGTAGTTCTATATTTATTTACTGTCAGAACAGATTATAGAACAAAAGCAGTAGAGACTTAACTTGAAACATTAAACTGAAGCACAAGCTTTTTGAGGAAAAAAAACCTTCTGATCTTCATAATTAGGTGAGACTCAAATTATTGTGTAGCACACTGAATTAATCCTATTTATAATAGGAAATGTTCCTGCCAAACCATTCCTATGGTAGGTATTAATCCTGACCTTAGACACAGATGTGCAGCTCCGATCGAAGTCAGTGGGACTTTCTCATGTGTATCTGAGAGCAGAATTCCACCCTAAATCATGAGAGACGTAGACTCCACTAATTCTGCAGTAGTAAGAAAACCTAGCAAAAAGAACTCCATGTCATGTGCTTTCAGGTCTCCTCATCTGATACAAAATGGGCAGAGAAGAGTAAAGCCAACTTGGTGGAGATCTCTGCTGCCAAAAGTAGACCCCAATTCAGGGACCAATCAGTCCTGCAGAAGATACCTAGCACATCTGTGGAAGAGTCCACAGCAGTTGTACCCCCCCATCCCAGTCATGTAATTTTGATGCCTCAGTATTGCAAAAAAAACAAGACAGTAGGATGAACAGCAAATGGGGTTTGCTTGTGTGGCACTGCACAGGGATTTCAACTGTTTGGCAGAGTTAGTTGTGCTTCGTCACAGTAAGTTTCATGAAGCTAGTATTCATCAACATAGATTATCAGCACCAGCCAAGAGGCACTGTCAGCAGAGATCAAGGTAGGCTCATTCCAAAGGGGGTGGAGAATAATGAAAAATAAATCAACCTATGATCAGTCTAGTGTAATTTGTCTCTCTCTCTTACACACAGTTTATGAAACACAATTTCTCCAAGCTTCAAACTCAAAACCAATGATATTCTGAGCAGAGTTTTGCTGTTTTTACAAAATAAATTTTTAAAAGGAGACAAATTAATCTCTGGCATAGCAACAATGGACTTTGTTCAAGTAGGCGTACCTTCTGATGAGAGGAGAAGCCTTACCTGTGGGGCAACGCGAGACAGAACGACCAGACAAACTTCAGTCTAGTGAACAGCATCAATATTTGATAAGGTATTTTAACTTAGCATGAGCTACGCAGCTAAGACTGCCGAGGTTAGACAGCTCTAGACTTCCCTATATTTACTGACATAGGACGCTGTGACACTATCAATACAACTAGTGTCGGTTAGTTACAATACTAGTAGCTGAAAGTCTGGGCTGCTGGATGGGTGTAATTCATAAAGTCACGTGTAAAAAAGCAGAAAGTGTCTGAGAACATAAAAATTGGACAGTGATAGACTGCAAAATCTGGTGACAATTGAACCTGGTTATATTCTGAACAAAAAGAGCTCTCATCCGTGCTTGTAGCAGTGCCCATCGCTTCACACTGACTCTACAAAGATAATAGGCTTCAGAGTGACATTCCTGGGTTTTATAGACTGCATACAAGGACTCATGAACAACTGCCATGTTGATGGAATATTTATCTTTTTCAATGATGCAGATTTTCTTCTTCTTCCCTGGTGACTGTCACTATCCTAAAACAAATAAGGCAATTTCTGTTGAAGATGTACTGTAACAGGGCAGGAGATAACAGAGGCTGATATGTTTTTTCCTACCAAGGCCTTCTTTACCAGAATTAACAAGGTCTTTTCACCTGGGCAACTGGCTCAGCATACCTTCAGCTTCCAGATTCTCTCCCCTGCACTGCTTTCAGTAGATGATTTCTGTATCAAATCTGACAGTTTATCAAAGTGAGAGTCTCTCTCCCAGCCATGGTGTTAGATGGATTTCTGGCAAGCATTCTGTGTTTGCTTTCATTTCTAATGGATCCTTAGCCCTCTGGGACCAGTTTTAAAGAATACTAGAAGATGAGAACCTTCCACACTTTTAAGCCATCTTGATAGTTGTAAATGAAAACACAAAACACACCTTTGGTTAAGTATTTCATTTTTTAAATTAAAGGTTCCACACCCCACACCTGTACATTTTCTCACTCTTTTGGCTTCTGTGTCAATTCTACATCCTACACCCTTTTCTGAATAGCATCGGTTCTTGCTGCAATATTAATGCAAGCTCTCTGTTTTAATGCAGAATGCCCAGTGTCATCTCTAGTCGGGGACCTTTGTGTTGATTTCCTTAGCTCTCAGGAATCGTTTCCTATAAGCCTGTCTCTGGGGCTGGGCCTTATGCAGTGCTCTCTGCAGAAACAGAAGCCCCCAGCAAGTGAAAAGGCTGACTGCCAAACCTTAGCTGTGCTGCTCCTTTCCGGATATGGCCTCTCGAACTAGAGAGGAAAGATGAATTTTCCTTGGAAAGCGTTCTGCTGTTGGGTGCAATGACAAGAGAGATTCTCCAGAGGTTCATGTTTGAACCCAGATCACCCTCTCCAATAGAGTTTTATCACAGGGCTTTTAATTGAAGCCAATTTGACACCAACTTGCCAAAGAGGCTCAGACTGCATGGATGGAATGCACTGAATAAACTGAACTTGTTTCCCCAGAGCTCCCTGCCCTGGTCAGCCCAACCTCCTCCTCTCTCTCCCTGCTCTGGGAGTAACACAGCTCTCTGATACTGTGTTGAGTCTAAACAGGCTCATCGGCACCTAGCTCTCATCAGAGTGTGCTTTCCTGAGCTGCCTCTGAACCCCCGCGGCAGTGAATTCATTCCCAAAGCCACAGGCTATCATCTGGCTCAGTGACCTTTCCTCCAGGGTCACCACCAGAGCGGCCAGGAGCCACCTAAAGAGCTGGGCAGCCTATTACAAGCTGTTTCTGAAGGAGAGCTCTAGAGTCAGGAGCCCAACACATCTGCTCCTCTATCATCACATGCCTCACAGGCAAAATATTTACACTTCTTTCCAGAAACTCACATGCACAAGTTCAATCAACCCCTGGCAGATCTAGTTGGTGGCATTACAGGGGCATCTTCTCACTAAGGTGAATCGTTCTTGAACACCTTTGCAAAGGCATTGATGCAACATGGATCTGTCTTCAACATCTGAGATGCAGCTCTACACAAAGGATTTACTTTCCAGATCTGAGATATTTATTATAACCAATAAGAAACCAATCTCACATTTACATGGGTTTAGGCTCCCCTATATCTCTTTCATAGTATGGCAGAGTAGGGGTGAAACACACTTTCTTGTCTGAAGAGCATATATTCTTTAGATTGCCCTTCAAAACCACATACCTACAAAGTAACTGCTAGCATTTGCAGGCCCATTGCATCAGCAACACACACTTTTGAAGGATCACAATTGGGTTTTCCTCATCTTGGCATGCAACACTTGTTTGTGAGCACTGGGACCAAAAGGTCAAGAGCATGCAGCTGCACCTACAACAGGGAATGGGCAAGAGCTCCAGAAGCACCAGTGAGAGCAGAGTAGAGTGATAGAGTTCTCTATGCAACATTAAATTAAACCTGTTCCTCTCCACTGTTCCACCTACAGAGGCTGCCGATTTGTTCCTGAAAATATATTGCTTAATATTTGGGTAGTTCTATTACTTGGACAATAGAATGTCACCCAAAAGTGCCTTTTACCCAAGTTTCTCACGTTTGTTTGTTTTTTTTCTAAACAAACATTGGATTCTCCTTATCAACCACAAAGTTTTAGCAATTTCTCTCACACAAAAAACACCAGTGAAACCCCCCCGAAAGGTTTTATGAAATGAAACCAAAGCCCATGTATTATTTGAATATAAACCTTCAGCTATTGTCTAAAAACCCCCTTCCAATTCTATAATTCAACAAAAGGGTAAGAACATAATCACCGAGTCTGTCCCTAGTCTACCAGGTAGGCCCACAACGATTTTGCAGCTTCCATAGAAGCCATTTCCCTCAAATTGTTTGCTTTTCCAGCACTTAGCCTATTACACTTATGACCAAACCAGTTCCAGAGGATTAAACAGACATTCAATTGATGCTGATCTGATTCAGGTCCTTTAAAAGCTGACGGTTCTGTCATCTGTGATTTTGCTTCTACAGTTTTTTCCACCATTTTGATGCAATGAACTATGGAGCAAATCCTCCTTCACAAACAGATTTGGGGTAGAAATCTGGATCTTCAACTTAAAATGCTACAAGGAACAAACTCAGGATCATACTCCAACCAGCATGATTCAAGCACTTCTTCCTGTCCTGTGCTCCACCTATGCCCTTGTGTTTGAGATCTGTCCACTGCTTAGCCAGCATGACTGATTCTGAAGCTTCTCTGAAACATTTTAAAATCTGGTCCTTGTGTGGTTGAAGTTCTTTGTTATATTAGATCAAATCAAATTTCCCTGGATTTTGTGCCAGTAGTGTCAGCCACCTGTAATCTGTCAAGCCCTTTCAAAACCATCCTAAATTGCTTTTGTAAGTTTAGTGCCTCTTTGTAGAGCCCTTGTGGTGCAGAAGCCAAGCTGTATTTTGATCAACGTTCTCCTCATTTTCAAGTTCCAACACTTTTAGGAGCCGGATGCACATGAAGAGATACAATCTTCCTGATTGTTCCATTACTATTGCATCCTTCCTCCTTTTTCAACCAACCAAGAGGATGATGGTGGCTGTGGAAGAAGTTTTGAACCACAACATGCACTAGAACTGTGTTGGGCCTTACTTCTTTCTCAGTGAGGTATAAGCAGTATGCTGAATGCCCACACTGTACATAAGGAGTTTAGGATGACTGCATCTTTGAACATTCTCATATTTTTATGCTCAGTCCACGCAAATGGCTAAGATTTCTCTCCCATATTTCACCCCCTGTTTTCTTGGATGGCACCTTGACCCACATGGACACAATATTCTTTGTTTTTTTCTTTGCAGCTGTAAATACTGTGGCAAATTGCCGGTACTGTTCTGCTGGGTCTCGCGCTTTCTCTTCTCTGGGGTAGGTTCAGGGCGCTATTGCTTGCCTCTGAACCGGTTCTTAATTACTCCACTAGTGTCCTTGGAGGAGGGGAGTGGAGAGGGAGGGACCTGGGCCCACCCTCTACTCCAGGTCCCAACCCAGGGGCCCTGAGGGTTGTGGTGAACCACTTGAACTAGCGGTTCCTTCCCCTGGGTTACTTCCCTCTCCTACCCTTCAGCTTGTGAAGGGCTTCTTGCCTCCCTTCTACACAAGCCTGGTGCCCCTTACCTAGGGTTTCTTCTGGACTTCACAATCCACCGCAGCACTCCTCCAAACTTTCTATTTCTCTCTTATCAAACTCTTCTCTTCTCCAACTTCTGCAACCTGCACTCTGCTCCAATCAAACCTTCCTCCTTCAACTCCCACACTGTCTGACTGAAGCAGGGGTTTTTATCACATGACTGAAGTCAGGTGCTCTAATTGGAGTCAGGTGTTCTAGTTAATCTAAAGCAAACCTTCCTCCCTTGGCAGGGAATAAGGCCCCCTGCTAACACTCTCATGCTGCCCTCTGGCCATGCTGTATCACAATACCTATTAACTGGATGCTTGAGACTCTTGACCGAGCCATCAGCACTGCTGCTAAGAAGTAGTAAATGGCTGGGAAGATGTAATAGTAGCTGACAGAGGTTTCTTTATTGAGTATCTTGGTCTCTTGGTCACAGGTTCAGATGGTCTGTGATAGAGACCTATTAAATCTCCTCTTATTTTCAATAGTATGAACTCCAAGAGATTTCAGTGGGGCTCTCGACTTCTTTAAATTGTGTGGAGAAGCATCTGTCAAGTCCACAAAGAGTTTACAACCATCAAAGGAGAGGTCGTCAGTGGCACTCTGAACTTCTCTCGGAAAGCCTGACATCTGCAGTCAAGACATTGTTCTCATGACCACTGCAGTGGATACAAACCATTCTGCAGTGTCTGCCGCGTCTGAGGAGGCCTGGAGCAATGTCTTTGCTAGAAGCTGACCCTCTTAAATAGGGCCTTGAAACTGGTCACGATGTTCCTCTGGCACATGCTCAATGAAGGAATTCAATTTGTTAGAATTTAAGTAAAGTGCTCATGTTGTGCACCACTGAAGGTGATTTTGTTATTGGTACGAACGAAGCATCCTGCCTTCTTATCAAGTTAAAGTATATGCATTTCATGTTGTTTTTAATGCACAATCATTAATCGCTCTATGCTATTTATTGGCTGTCAGATAAGGAGAAATTGCTCCTGAACGGAACCAATAGCGAAGAGCTGCTGGAAGGCCTGAGACAGAGACTTAAATGATCAGTGCATCTACCTTTTGGTGAGAGCATCAAAAAGTCTCACTTCCAGGATCATGCTCATCAGCATTCTTCTCTTACACTTCAGTAAGACGTAGTTTCATTCAATGGTACATTTGCTCTTGAAGAGTCTGAAGAAACTGATTTTCTGCATGGTTAGAGATGAGCACAAATTCTTTCTATCCTTCTATTTCACAATTCTTGACAATGTTAACATTTTGCTTTAGAAGAAAATCTGTTTTCATTATTTCAATTCGTTCAATTGATTGTTTCCTTACCACCTCTTTCAACATTATACATCTTAAGTTGGATCTATACCAAGTATCAGTGCGTGAAATCAGTAAATTCTAATCATCGCATTCATAGTATTGATCAGCAGCTTTCACACCTGTTCTAGCTGAAATGAGAAACAGCCCCCTACAGCACACTACACACAAGGCCGGTAAAGCTGAAAAACAGCATAAGCAATCCAGATTTTATAAAAGCCAGGTTATAAGATGCTCTGCCAGCCTTCCCAAAGTTCCTAAATTAGGCCACGTCTAGACTATGGGCACTACAGTGGCACAACTATGGCGTTGTAGCTGTGCCATTGTAGTGCCACAGTGTATGTGCTTCCTACAGTGACGGAAGGGGTTTCTGTGTTGCTGTGGGAACTCCACCTCCACAAGGATTGGTAGCTAGGTCAACAGAGGCAGTCTTCCATTGACCTACCTGTCTCTACACCTGGGGCTAGGTGTGAATAGCTGCGGTGCTAAGGCGTGTATCTATGTTGACCTAACTTGAAAGTCAAGGCCAGTTCTTAGTAAACCAAGTCCCTGAACAGTTTACATCTCCATCCACTAACCTCTCCACCATCCAGTGATAGTCAGCACCAGCCCACTAGCCACACCCTTCTTAATCACCAATGACTCTGCCCATTCCCCTTCTCCCACTAATCTTCAAATTCCACAATTTCTACCTGTTTTCCACAAGTATAAAAAGAACCAAAAGACCCTCTTAGTTCCATTTACATTTTCACTCACAGATTGAAACTGGAGCTAGATACTCATCGTATGAAAAAAGCTCTACTGCTCAAGTCCAGGAGTGGGCGTCTCAGTCTTTGGACTGGCCCACACAACTGCTGTGGAAAAGCCACCGGTATGAAGCCTTGGACAGAGGGATAACGGCTAAGTTCCTACTCAGAAATAGTGTAAGTTACAGAAATTCAGCTGAGCGGAAACGTGCCTTCTGGCAGAGAGGCAGAACTCTGGGGTGCCATTTGGCTGTAGCTACTGCAGCACTACAGCCAGGCGGAGCTTTCTCCAACCCCACAGAACAGCAAGGGGCCTCCTTCTGAGGTGTATTCAAGGCAGGGTCACTTAGACCGCCAAGCTTAGGGAGCAGCAGGCCATGTGTTGGAGGCAAGTATCTGGTCTCAGTTTCAGGACCGATAGCTTTCCACCAAGCAGAGAGGAAAGCGAACACCTTCTTCAGAACTACAGCAACAAGAGACCAAGTGTGCTGTGCCGTCGGCACACGGGAGCTACCCTTTTATTACAGGAAGAGGATGCTCACTGTGCACAGGCAGGGGCCCCATTGACTTCGATTAGCCAGACCTTCAGTTCCTCATCTACCATGAAGTCAAAGCCGAAGAGCTGGAAACTCTGGTAGTGAAGGTGTTTGGTGCTGATTGCAGGCTCTATACACATAAGGCAGCTTCTGTGAAAGGAAGAAAATGCAGAATCTGACTTAGCAGCCATAACATTTAAGAGCAGTAATTCTAGACTCCTGGAGCAGACACAGCACAGCAATCAGAGGTGCACAGTGCAGTGGGAAAAGCAAATGGAACAGTGGATCACGAACAGACTTGTTCCTCATACTATTATTTTTGCTATTGTGCCCAGCCAAAAATAAAAAAAAGATACTAAGAAAATCTGATTCATGCAAAAATCTCTCTCCGTTTGCGCTAACTAAAGGCCTGATCCAAATGCCATTGAAGCCTTACCACTGATTTTATTGAGAGTTGGACCAGGACTGATTTGTGGCAGGGACACTTCATAAGACCACAAGCTTTAGAGAAAGAAAGAAATGCACAAGGGCACAAAGAAGATTTTAATGCAACTCTGAATCAGCTCGACATGTTCCTGTGACACTCAACACGTTTTCTGTGTTCTCCAACAATACAGAATGGCATAAAGCCAAAATCTGTTCAAAGAGTGATGCACAACAGCAGAATACCAATCACAAGCTCGAGAAGTGCTCTCTTGTTATCTGCATTTAGAATGACTATGGACACTAGACATGCAAGAGTGACATCCCAGCAACATGGGTATGATCTAATTAACAACCTTTTTCCATTATAATAGGATTTCTCTTTCAAGCAGACAGGCAGGATTTTTATTCACCACGCAGGGCACTTTGATCAGACTAACACAGCTACCCCTCTGATACTACGATACGAACATAAGAATTGAGTGCAGAGAATACAAATTATATATATATATATATATATATATATATATATGTACTTACCCAGTATGTGTGTACATATACATAAACTCCACACACACCTGGATTTATTGACTAAGAATAAACATTGTGCACACGATAAGCAGTCTGGGTTTTCATCGAGGCAAAGCAAAAGCATATTTGTAAGTGTGGTATACGTCAGTGATGCAGGGGCCCTGGCCAGGGGGCTCCAACTAACATCAATGAGGGTGGTATTGTTAAATTGCCATCAATCTAATTAAAGTTTATATTAAGTCTGAAGGAAGCAGGGTCCAATATATGCAACAAAACTGGAGCCAACTGTAAACTCTGACCAACTGAGCAGTCCCAATGACTTCCACGGGGCTGCTCTCCAAAGCTACTCCTTTGAGCAAGGATTTGTAGGACCAGGGCTAGCTGCATCAGCTAGGGGAGAAGCATGCCTGATTAATATCACACATGGGCTCAGGTGCTCCTCTAGAGCGATGCCCTCAGTTCAGAAAGAAAGGAGCTATGAGGGGGCCAGTTACAGCTCCCTGATCCACAAGCCACAATTAGTTACAGCTGCCTAGGGACACGAGATCACATGCCAACTGAGAACTGGAGGAGCACAGCTATGCTCTGCCCACTCCAATGCTGGAGGGAGGGGCAGCTGGCAAGGAGCGGACTATGACAGCTTTGTGCCACTCAGAGCTTCCCCCACCAAGGAAAGTTAGGGCCAGATTCTAGCCCCTTTGTGCCACCTGAGCAGCACAAAAGAGTCAGGATGAGGGCAAAAGTGCCTGTTATCTAACTCATTCCTTTCTACTGTACCTCTCTGCTGCAGAGCCAGTTACAGCTAGCTAGTACCAGAGTCAGCAGAGGCTCTCACAGCAGTGGATTGGGGTGTGTCTGGTGTATAAAAGGGGAGAGTGCGAGAGATATGCACAGCTCCTACCAAGATTTCAGCTCCCTAGATTCCCATGCGTAGCAATGTGGAAGGACAGCACATAGACAAGTTGGGAGATCCAGCTCTGTGCATCTCTCCCCATGGGAGGGAACAAATGCGGAAAGCCCTGCAGACCCTGCTCCAGCTGCTGGGCTACAGACTTGCACCTCAGTGCCAAGTCATACTGAATCCAGCCCAAGCATAACACGTGGTTTCACAAATCAGTCTAAGAGCACTGAACCAGAGCAAAGGGTGAACCAGCCCACAGAAATGCAGCAGTTTGAAAGAGCTCTGCTGATAATCTGCTTGAGCAGGTGTCCAGAAATGTCAGCTCGTGATGGAATGTCAAGCCGTGGTTCAGCAGCTGTACAACAGGAACCAACTTGTTGTAACAGGAAACCATACCAAGAGGAATGTCTTGAAATAGCTCCTATCATTTCTGAGGGAATGGGTTTAAATAAGATGTTATAATGAGCCTGCATCCTTATTCCTAGGCACATTACTGGAGCATTCTAAATAGTGAAATATTTTAGATTACAAAATCAATATAAAAGCCTGGGATCACAGTACAGCCTTCTGCTTCCACTTGGAATGACTTTCCTTCCTAGCTATGACCTCATCCCAATCCTTCTGTTGTATCTTTGTTCCTCTGAGAACATGCAGGCTTTGGAATTGGGTCTATTCAACCCAGGACCAGCTTTTCCAGAGAAAGGGGCAAGAAACCATATCTTGAGCAAATTATGGAATAACCTGGGAGCAGCAATGATATAACCAGAGGAATCCACCAAACAGCCAATATTACATCCATTTAAAAAACACTAGTCAAAAGGACACTCAGTTTGTAATGTGAAACCCTTAAAAGTTAGGAAATGCCAATATTAAGGTTGTCCATGCAACCCTCATTCAGCCCTCCTTTGCATATGATCAGGAACAGTCAACATGGATTCACCAAGGGCAAGTCATGCCTGATCAACCGGATTGTCGTCTATGACAAGATAACTGACTCTGTGGGTATGGGGAAAGCGGTGGACATGACGTACCTTAATTTTAGCAAAGCTTTTGATAGGGTCTCCCACAGTATTCTTGCCAGCAAGTTAAAAGAGTATGGATTGGATGAATGGACTATAAGGTGGACAGAAAGCTAACTAAATCATTGGGCTCAACAGGTAGTGATCAACGGCTCGATGTGGAGTTGGCAGCCGGTATCAAGCGGAGTACCCCAGGGGTCTGTCCTGGGGGCGGTTTTGTTCAACATCTTCATTAATGATCTGGATGATGGGATGGATTGCACCCTCAGCACGTTCGCGGATGACACTAAGCTGTGGGTAGAGGTAGATATGCTGGAGGATAGGGATAGGGTCCAGAGTGGTCTAGACAAATTGGAGGATTGGGCTAAAAAATCTGCTGAGGTTCAGCAAGGACAACTGCAGAGTCCTGCACTTAGGAAGGAAGAATCCCATGCACCGCTGCAGGCTGGGGACTGTCTGGCTAAGTGGCAGCTCTGCAGAAAAGGACCTGGGGATTACAGTGGATGAGAAGCTGGATATGAGTTGACAGTGTGCCCTTGTTGCCAAGAAGGCTCACTGCATATTGGGCTGCATTAGTAGGAACACTGCCAGCAAATCAAGGGAAGTGATTATTCCCCTCTATTCGGCACTGGTGAGGCCACACCAAGTATTGTATCCAGTTTTGGGCTCCCCATTACAGAAAGGATATGGAGGGAGAGAGTCCAGTGGAGGGCAATGAAAATGATGAGGGGCCTGAGACACATGACTTATGTGGAGAGGCTGAAGGAACTGGGCTTATTAGTCTGCAGAAGAGAAGAGTGAGGGGGGATTTGATAGCAGCCTTCAACTACGTGAAGGGGAGTTCCAAAGAGGATGGAGCTTGACTGTTCTCAGTGGTGGCTGATGACAGAACAAGAAGCAATGGTCTCAAGTTGCAGTGGGGGAGGTCTAGGTTGGATATTAGGGAACACTATTTCACTAGGAGGGTGGTGAAGCACTGGCATGGGTTCCCTAGAGAGGTGGTGGAATCTCCATCCTTATAGGTTTTTAAGGTCAGGCTTGACAAAGTTCTGGCTGGGATGGTTTAGTTGGGGTTGGTCCTGCTTTGAGCAGGGGGTTGGACTAGATGACCTCCTGAGGTCTCTTCCAACCCTAATCTTCTAGGATTCTAAAAGACAGTCTAATTAACATGATCACATTTTTCCCACAGGAGGGAGCACTGAGTAAACAAAGCAACTCTTTGTTAGTTCTTTGTATCATCTCCACCTGTAGCTCCTGATGATGTCTGTCTGAGTTGTGAATGCTTAGCACCTCTGAAAAAAGGCCCCACTTGTCTCATGCATGCACCTAATCAGTAAAGCACCTGAAAGTAGTGGAAACTTTGGTGAATTTTAGCTTACCCATCTTATTCAGATATGAACATATATTTACGAAGTTGAATAAGAAACAAAAATAGCTCCATTCACTTTGTGGAAATTCCCTAGATTAGACAAGTGCCCCATACTTTCTATGTGACCTTGGACAAGTCACTTAACGTCTCTGAGCCTCAGTTCCTTGGCTGTAACATGAGGATAATGATACTTTTGTCTGTCTCGTCTATTTAGACTGTGAGCTCTTTGGACCAGGGTCTGTCCCTGTGTGCATGTACAGTCCCTACCACAGTGGGTCCCCAGTTCTGGTTGATGTCAATGGGTGTTATTGTAACACAAATAATGATCAACAACTTACCTTATTATTTGTTTGATCTGCAATAACAGGCTACTTTCCAGTGTAATGTTCAAAGAACTCATCAGATACTGACTGAACTCCTCAAAGAACATTTCGTTCCCTTCCTCATACTTCCCATAGTTTTTAGAATATTCCTTCTGTATGCAGTGATTGGTCAAATGGCAGGTTTTGTCTTGGAAATTAGCACTATTGTATGGTTCTGAAGAGGTCCGCAGAACGCCTTCTCTGTAGAGGTAGATATTATATTGGTGGTCCACTAGAACCCAGCTTCTGAAAATTAGAAGAACACTAAATAGGGTTTGGGGTTTTTTTTAAGACAGCATATGCACGTAATCAGATTAACAACACTTCACTCACCCCGATGCATTTTCTCTAATCTTTTTGAATAAGAATTGACAGGCAATCTAAGTATCAATAGAAAATGTTACCTAATATCAAACTTGCGATGGCCTGGCTCTAACAGCATAGGCTTTTCAAGGTATTTCTGAATCACATGCACTTGTCCTTGATCATCTATAAAGTTCAGAAGTTCAGTAGCCTCTGAAGAAATAAGAATTCCTTCACCTAACATGAAAAAAGCAAAGGTAAAATAAAGCAAGTTTCACAGATATGATCAATGGAAATTATTTTTTAAAAGGATTTTGAAGTACACCAAAATATATGTAATGACATATGTTATTGGGTCTCTTAGTGCAGCAGATTTGGCATTATGACCATGCTTGAGAATACGGAGGTAAAAACCTCTCTGGTTAATAAAGACGTTCCTCTCGGTACCCAGAGATTCTAGGCTTCAAGACGAAGGAAGAGTTTCAGCTATAAGAGTTATAGTTGTAAATACACATTTAGATCTTGGGACATCTATGTATTTAAGAATCCGGACTGGGTGTGTGGTTGAGTCTTGTTTAAAATTTGTGCATTGTGGCTTCTACTGTTTTTCCTCAGGTTCTTTAACTCCCAGACAGAATTCTTCCACAAGCCCAATTAACAAAAGGTGTTTATCATGCACTATCGGTGTTTCTGTTCTTGCCTCTCTTTGGCCTGGTCTTCAGCATCCCCTATTGCCAGCCATGAGCACCCAGACATCACGAGCCGGTGGGGAGAGAGCTGCCTTCCAGTGTCTGAGCCTTGCAGGGAACTCTCTGTTCAGCCAGGAATGCAGGTGCCTCCCCAGCGGCTGCTTGGGGGGGAAACCCCCTGCCCCATTATCCTCCTAAATTCCCTGGAACAGGAAGCTACCAGTGGATTCCTCTCCTTCCGCCTTCTGTATCACTGGCCTGAGAGACAGCAGTACAACAGACCCTATCACCATCCTGCCTCCCTTTTGGTTCCACTCACATTCTTCCCAGTCTCCTGTCCTCCACCTGCCCCTATGATCATCTGTCCTCTCCATAACCATTATCTTCCCTGCCACTCATATTTCCCTGCACCCCTTCTACTCCCACGCTCTTTCCCCGCACATTTCCACCCCCACCGCTCTCCTCCTGCCCCCCACATTCCCTCATCCCCACTCAGGCACTCTGCCTGAACCCCACATTGCACTGGCTTTGTTATAGGACACACCTCTTGTGCCTTGTCTCTTGCTGGGGTCTTCCCCACACAAAGAGCTCTGCTGGGGAGCAGTACTGGGTGTTTATGGCATCATGGTGGGTCATTGCTGGTCATTTATTCACCCCCCAAATATCAGACAGAATGTGAAGGTTTGTACTTCTAATCTGTGCTGACAGTTCCCTAGGAGCAGAGAGGAGACCATAAAATGCCCCAGAGGGTGCAGAGAACAGAGTTCTTTGTGGTACTCATGTGAAGGCCCGCAGTGCGGATCACACACTGCTGTTAAACACGCATATTGCAATCCTGGCAAGACACGATGCAGGGAAAATAATCATCCTTCTATTTTTTTTTAAATAACAAAAATCAAGCAAGAACAGAAAAGAGCTGGAGAATCTCAGCAGGAAACAAACCTTTGGCACCGGCCGAGGATTTGGCTATCCACACGTTCTCCTCCCCACTCTCCTTTCTCTTGTTGTAGGAGGCCAGGAACACTTCCCTTTCATCTGTCCTGGAGTTGTTTATAAGATGGCGAATTCCATTCTGCGCGGGAGCCACTGGAGTCTTTAGGTTAGTTGGATAAATCATGTATGATTCTGGGAACCACGTGCAGGATTCTGATAACTCAGGACTCGTCTTGATTAGCCTAGTTGAAGAAGATAAACCAGCTCGTTTAGCCTTGTTAATCCTAGAACATGCCAGCTCCCAAAATAATTCATACTTATTAAATGCAGGTTATCATTAACATGAGCCTTTTTCCTGGTAGCGAATATGGTTAATGCATATTCAACAATAATAATACTGTACTGTATATATTTCTATTAACTTGCTGAAAACAGTCCTCTGTTTAAAGCTGCTAGAAGAAAAAACAGTAGGACAAAATATTTTTTAAAAACCAGCAAATATTTTAAATACTATAAAACTGAGATTTGTGTAAATTCCTCTCTCTCAAAGATGTTTTTGAGCACTCATCTTTCTAAATAAACGTTACAAATCACTGATCTAGATCTTTCTATTTTGTCTTTAATATATTTGCCTTTCATCATGAACTGGAGTCAAATATTCTGAAATAATAAATAAAAAATGGCTCCATATAGCTAGATATTGCAAATTATCCGCACAAATCTTTCTGAGAAACCAACAAAGACTTTTCACTGGGAATCTTGTGTCCTAACACAGAAGCCCCTGCAAAAACTGCTGCGCAATGGAACTTGATCAGGAAAGATGAGGTGATCAGAATGGTGAACTAGGCTATTCAGAAAACTAATTTTCTCCAAGCGGGAGCTATATATCCAGTCCAAACCTAGTAATATTAAATGGAAATTTCCCATTGACTTTAGTGGGCTTTGGATCAGGTCCTTTGTCAAAATGGTTTTATTCAGAGTCACAGGGAATTTTTAAGCAATTAGAAGTATTGGTGACTCCTGGGATTAAGAGGGAAAGTCAGCTGCAGCTTTAGAAAAGACAGGCACTGACCACAAAGCACAAGCTATATAGAAATAATTTTGTGAATCTCAATGAATGATCTTAAGTAATCTGCTCTCTGGCTCTGGGTGATTGTTTACATCATATCTACACAGAAGGGCCTGGGATTTCTAGAAGGGATTTTTTAACAAACGTAAGCCACGCAGGCCCAAGGTGCACCATTGTATACAAACGATTACGATGGGCAGGCTACAGAATGTTACTCCACATTATGTAAGTTAATGTAGGCCCTGCAGCCTGTCTCTTATTGTATGACAGTGAAGCCTTAAACAGTTTGAGCAGACCAGAAGCTTTAAAATGAACATGCTGTAACTGAAACAGAGTTCAGTCCTAAACCAACTCAATATTCCGTCTTTTTAACAAATGGAAGCACAAGCACCACTCCCCGCAGCAGACACTGGCACTGCTGATTATGATGAAATTCTGTCTCCGAGTAGTCTCTTTTGAAAAAGATGTCTCCTGGCATTCACCTGACCAAAGGATCTGGTTAGCCAGAGGCACATTTGTACTGCAAGTCTCTATAAAAATGAACAACAGAAATAGCAGATTGGAAGCAAGTTTTAAAAATATATCTACCAGGAGAAACAAACAATGTTGTAGTGGTTGTTTCTTTAGGTCCAAATTTTAGGAAACAACATCTGCTGCTCTTCTGTTCCCAACTTGACATGCAGCACCATTTGCAAGCGCAAATAACGGAATTACACATACAAATGCTGCTTGCTCATGAAAATCAGGTCCAGTATCTAGAAACTGAAACTCTATTTGGGCACACAAACGATTGTGAAGAAAAAAAGCAGACGCAGCTTCTGAAGATTGCCGAAGAGTCCCTGAACAGCAGGCCTTTAAAGGCAAATTTTGGTGCTTTTTCTCAAGCATCATACAAAACACACTTAATATTTAGTTGCATTAGAAAAAACATTTCTGCAAACACGCTAAAAGGTTTCAATGGAATCCTTACTTCACTAAGGAAGCTTTGCGACAAAGCTTGTCAGCTCCCCTATAGTAATTTACCAGCTGCACAAGTCCAGGTTCATGACCTACAAGAGGAAATGGAGAGTTAAGGAACAAACTTTTCAATTAAAAAAAAGGGGGGGGGAGGGGGAGGAAGGGAACAGATTGCTAAGGAATCCTAGGAAAAAAAGAGAAAAATTAGACTTCTCTGTTATACAGTACCCCAGACAACCACATGATGTTGATACTGGGCCCAGGTTCCATCACGAAGTGCACCTTACTTAGTAAAACCTAACTTAGACTGGTCAAGCCTATTTGCGGTGGTAAGTCAGATATTCCTTATATACTTCCATATTCTAGTGCTGGTTGTCACTCGTACGTTCTTGGTATTCCACAAATAGGTCTATTACCTAAATATCTGTAATGAACCAAACCTCCCCCCACTGTGACCCCACCTTGTAATTACAACAGAGAGTAGCGATGTGTTATTTGCTTAGAATGCCTAAAAATCCTTTGTTCCCTGAGGTTCACCAGCTAGACAAGTGTCTGTAAGCATTACCCGCCCCGCTCCTTCCAGGCACAGATGGCGGGGGGACACCCTTGAGCATTTGGACTCAAGAGATAATGCAACAGCTCTACCTTGTGTGTCCTGACAATCAAACTCAAATAATTACTTCTAAGAAATGTGCAGAATCTTTCATTTATTGGCTTGGCAACCTTGTTTTAATTTTCTTGGCCAGAAGTAAAGGGGTGACTAACAGCAGGAGAGCCGGCCTGAGAGCACAGGACAAAGCTGAAATATTGAAAATGCCCAGATCCAGGAGAAGCCATCCCTTTCCCCATCGCTCCCCAGTCACTGTGACTCAAGGAGTGCATACTCACAGTAGGTACAGATGAAGAGAGGCTCCTGCACTGAAGACATCAGTGTCTTTTCTATCTGATTCAGAAAAAGGAAGAATCATCTGCTACACACAGAAGAGGCCAGGGTTTGATTTTGGGTGGCCAGACAGACAGCAGGGCACCCATTGGCAGTGGCCTGCTCTGCCTGAGCTCCCTATGACAGAGCACAGTGGCTGAGAGCAGCAGCACAGGATTGGCTGCACACAGACACTTCCATCTTCCCCCAACCCAACCCTGTGGGGAAGGGGCTGTTCCTTCATGGCTAGTAGCCATTGGACTGGACCAGAATCCAAACGGGGTGTGTGGTGTGTGTGTGTGTGTATTCCACCCACACAGCACACCCGACCAGACTGGGATAAGGGTTTGCCCCTAAGCGCACCCTTAGTTGCTCTACAAACTAGAGACCGTTCTGAACAGAAATGGCACCCAAACCAGCTGGATGGATGAGCAGAGGTTGGGAAGGGACAGGGGTGGGTAGGTAATTCAATGAAAACCCTGAGGCACACTCCAGCTGGACGTGCTTTAAAAGGAAGAGTATAAGACGCACATTAGTTCCATGCATGGGAACTAGACAAACTCTCACAGCACTCACAAAATAAGAAAGGGAAATATTGGTTTACTGGTTACTCTAATTCGGTAGTTTTCAATGTTTTTTAATTTGCAGACCCCTGAAAAACTTCCAGTGGAGGTGTGGATCCCTTTGGAAATATTAGAGACTGTCTGCGGATCCCCAGGGGTCTGCAGGCCACAGGTTGAAAACCATGCTCTAGTTGTTCTAATGCCACCTGAAAAACCAATGAGTGACTGACATACGTGAGTAGCTTTTTAATCTTTACTAACCAGTTTCCCCTGAAGCAAAAAATAACAGAAAAAGAAAAGTGAATGCTGGGGATATTGGCTGTCGGATGGTCATTCAATAGGCGCTACTGTTGGAAGAACTGGAAATTATGTTCTAATTTTATTACTGTACTTTCTTTTAAAGAAAGAGGAATCCATTATGCACGTTATTGTGTTACTACTATACAAGGTCATTCTAGTGTTCTTTTTCACCATTAAATTTGTACATACGCACTTTAAGATCCTTCAGTTAAAAGAACAGATACAGGCAAAACAGTGGTGGGGGGCAGGAGGACAGGAAAATACACAGCAAAATGCTGGAGGGAATGTCATGGCAAGGGGAACCAGTTTTACTGTTAGGGAACAGACGCAGGAGCTATTACAGGATTAGGGAGTTGTCCCAATTTACTGAAATGAGATAGAGAGACTCCAGTTCAGAATAATTCTCCTGAGGCAGCCAGGAAACATATTTCATTGCAATGGGGCAGATCCTTCTCACCAAGCACATGCAGATCTCTCAACTTCTGAATGCTGCTTTCCCCAGGAGAAGGATCTCCTCCGGATCAGTAATGACAGTGCATCTGTTCTCATCATTCTTCAGCCTCCCCAGGGATCCCATACAACAGTGAATGCAGCCTAGGTCTTCCATCATTTCCCTCCCTCTCCCCCATAGTTTTAAGGCCAGAAGGGATCTCTGAGATCATCCAGTCTGACCTCCCGCTTAACACAGGCCAGAGACTTCCACCCACTGATTCCTGCATCCAGCTCAATGACTTGTGGTGGAGCCACAGCATATTTGTAGACAGACCAATCTTAATTTCAAGAGTCCAGATAACTGAAAATCTACCACTTGCCTTGGTAAATTGTACCATGGTTAATTACCACCACTTACTAGTTTGTGCCTCATTTCCACTCTGATTTTGGCTAGTTTCAGCCTTTGCCTGCTACATTAAAGAGCCCTCTACTATCAGATATCTTCTCTCCATGTAGACAGTGATTAGTTTTCAGTGGAACACTCCCTCTGTGCTAAGGAATGACCCCTTTCAGGAGGGGAAGGAAGTTCTAGGGGCAGTCCCTGGTAAAAATGCAAGGCTGTAAGAGAGGGGAAGGGAGGCCATGAGCTGATGCAGAGGCAAAGGATCTCAATGCAGATGCCCCGTTACCTTCAGAAGATCCCCTGGGATCTAGAGAGAGAGAGGTGATGAACTCTAGTCTACGGGGAATCTGGGGGGTGAGCGAATGGGAGTGGCGGCACAGGGAGAGGAGCGGTCTGGCCATACGACTGCAAAACAAATAGCTCCTATAGAAATGTGGCTGGCAAGAATAAAAGAATGACTTGCTGCGAGCACTACATTAACAACTGAACTCTCAGAGGAAAAACAAAGCAAGTGAGACAAACTGGTTAAAAATAAACCATCCACCAGGTGAGTCTGGCAGTAGCCTACACACTGCCTCAGTTTTGTTGCATTCTCCTAGCTCATAATTCTATTGCTATGCAATCAAAGTTGACTTCTTCAACAAATCTGGCAATTTCAACATTTTCTTCAAATTTGTAAAAATCCCCCTCCCCCTCCTGTATCTAAAATTGTCATTTTGGGGGCTTTGTGCTGGTGGATATGTATTAATGAAACACGGTCATATGTCCTACCAGGTGTAGGACTCCCAGTATCAAACATCATACATCAGTCCCCATTTCTTTTTAAAATGGGACGCCATTAGGTTACAGGTTCAAGTTTGGTAAAACATTTTTTTTTAAACTTGTGTTACCAATAACCCTGTAGATCAGTCCAGCACAATTTTAACTGCCACACCGGCTTAGGGGGAGGTTTAGACTGCAATTGGCCAGTAACTATAATTAATTGTGACCTTGCCATAAGCCCTCATGGTAACGGGTGAGTGCATACATTTTGCACCCAGGTTGGTAAATCTCCTATGAGAATTTTGTAAATGGCTTTAAAGCTTATCTGTTTGCACCTACTGTAGACGTGCTGCATCAGCTTACAGAGTAGCAGTGCAGCTTACACGGTTTGGGTCACCACTGAGGATGGGTTAAATAACAATAACGCTTTCAATAAACAAGAAAACCCCTAAACCTCCCAGTGGGTGTGAGCTTGAGGGAGTGAGGAGCAGCTCCCCACAGGCCCCACCACCTCCCTCCCTTAGCATGTGCATTTTTAGACCTGCAGAGCCAAAACAACATGGACTTGGGGGCCAAGGGCGAGCCTGTCACAGAGCTATTATGTCCCCAGGCCCATTTCCATGACGTTTATTTTCCTGCCTCTCACATTAATGGCTGGAGTAAGTGAGCCTAGGCACTGAACAAAGCAAGCACACATCTGTCGCCCGCCCAAGAAAAGGTATAGAAAGTTTTCCACAGGCGCACCGCTGAGTTCCACATCAGCCGATAGACACTGAATGGTCAGTGCCGAATGAGAAGTGTTTAAGGACCTTTATTTCTTTGGTTCACACCAAAGTGAGAAGTTTGATTCTTTCCATTTCCCCAATGCTTACACAGCTCTGTCTTCACTGACTGATCCCAGGCAAGGTTTTCTGCAGAGTGTTGCAGCATTCTTCCAGTGCTGTTAGCAAACACAGAGGGCAGCCCTGGATGAACCATACCTTTTGAGAGCAAGATACTTGTATCTGAATACATCATGGCTGGCTTAATCCAGTTCTGATCATCTCCTGAAGAGAAGCAGACAGCCATGCCGAATTCCACACAGAAGTTTTACAATGAGTCATCTCTCTGTTCACTGGGCTAATTTCAAAATAAATGCATGTAGAATCATAAATTAACTCAAACAGGAATGACAAAGGGACAAACTTTCATATAACCATCTGCCTAAATCTAAATTATAAGAGGATCTAAAAACTGATCAAATCACATCTTAGTACAACTTTGAGAATTTCCCAGTGTCCCCCTTCACAAATGACTCATCTTTTTTACATTAGGGGATATTATATATATATATAAAAACCCTCAGCAAAACATACTGCATCTCCCATTTTGAGACCACTGTACTATTGTTAAATTACTTTTCGCCCACAACTAAGCAGAACTCATTTGTTCCTGTGAGAAAACTTGTGATCATATCGGGAGCTGAATGATAAACTATGGGCATGGGTTTGTCATACAAACAGAGAGTTACATGTTATGTTAAGTATCAGAGGGGTAGCCGTGTTAGTCTGGATCTGTGAAAGCAGCAGAGAATCCTGTGGCACCTTATAGACTAACAGACGTTTTGGAGCGTGAGCTTTCGTGGGTGAATACCCACTTTGTCAGACGCAGGTTATGTTAAATTATGTTAAGTTTTTTTCCCCCTTTAGCCATGCTTGAGTCAATCCTGATCCCAATCCCACCCTCAAGATTTCAGAAAAGGGCGAGGAAGTTCTCACCAAACGAACCCAGGCAGAAGTTCAAAAAGGTGAAAAACACCTCAAGATAAAGAAAGGTTAGCTATTTCTTTAAGGTCAGAGGGCTTCCTGGAGAAGGGAACATGTGGGGATTAAAGATAAAAGCAGAGCGAGTGTCTCCACCCCTTCACACTTTGGGGGCTAGGGGGGCCGTGAAATCATTCAAGAAAGGGAGGTTACATTTTGTAAGAACCAGTTGGCCTTGCTTTCCATATCAGACCAGGCAATATTTCAAATAGCAATTTGAATCCATATATATTACAACATTTCAATTTAAAATAGCGTCTGAAATAACAAAGATGGTCTCCAGCTGAAAAGTGCAGATATCTCATAGTATAGCATCATGTTGCTGAGATCTCTGATTCTAAGCATTCCTTTGTTCCTGTTTTCCAATATAGGATACTGCTATAAACAGATTTCCTCTAAGATTCCACATTATAATGGAACAGAACCATAAAAACTAAAATGTTTAATGCAACATAGATGTAACCAGAAATGTTAATACAGCCCCAAGTGACTAACTTCTACAATTGGGTAAATTAATCTTTAGATAATAAAAATGCTATCTTTTTACAAAGTTAGGCTTTGTAAAATAAAATAAAAGCCATCACCATAATATATCTTCAGCTATGCTGTTGTACCTCCCGAAGGCAAACCCTCTTCTACTGCTGCTGCGATGCCAAAGGCCAAGTCCCTCCCTTGTCGCAGCAGACAACACCCAAATCTACACTCTGCAGCACACACTAGTCACATAGCAGTTTACATTTCCCAGTACGCAAAAGCATCTAAACGTACATCCCCACAGACAGACAACATCCTCTAATGGAACCAAATTACTTCACACTTGATTAAACAGTAAAAACCAAAGGTTCTGGCCCACTCCACACAAACAAGCATTAGCATGTTGCATTGAACACGGATAAAAAACCAGCTGCTTTGCTGTCTTGTTCATTGGCCTTGTCCTGCCAGTGCTGTTTTCTCTCTTACCCAGTCTCCCAAAGGGCAGTCTGTTCCTCTCCCCCAGCATCAGGTTAAATCTGGGGTTGTCTCTTTTCAGCCTCTTCCATTGCCCGGTGGACAGGAGTATTTTGGACACTTCAGCATAGATGCTGCTGTTTTCATCTCGTACCACAAAAGTGTACATCGTCCCATTAAACACTAGCAGCTTCCAGCAGGAGCTTGGGGGCAGCGTGGCTTGCAGCTCACCAAACCACGTCTCCTCTAGCCCTGCTCCCACCTAAGCTGCTGGATTCAAGCAAGGACCCTAGCGCAGCCAGGCATCTCTGGGCCAGCCGCCTGCAGGCGCAGCTTTCCACCCCGTTCGGCCTGTCCGTCTCCACGCGCTCCCTTCTACTGCGACGGAGGCTGGTCGCCCTCCTCAGGGCAGAGCTGGTGCACGTCTCTAGCCCGCCAGCACCTCCCACATGGCCCCGGAGGTCAGGGGGAGCCAGGGCCGCCCCATGCCCGCAGCCCCTGCAGCCAGCGTCCGCCCGGCTCACGGGCTCGGGATCCGGCCAGCAGCAGCAGCAGCAGCAGCAGCGAGCCCGGGGGGGGGGAGATCCATCCCCGGCCGTGACCCTCGGGCCGGTCCCTGCAGGGGCGGCGCGGGGAGCCGGGCCCGGGTCGGTCCCGCACCCACCTCCTTGGTGCTGATGTTCCCGGTCACGTACTTGGCCCCGCAGCCCGCGGGCAGCAGCAGCAGCAGCAGCAGCGGGTCGGGAAAAGGGGCCGCGCGGCAGCAAGCCGGGGACAGAGGGTGAGGTGGAGAATTGGCGGCGAGCCGCAGGCCTCGGCTAGTGCTCGGCGCGTGCACAAGGTGCCGTGGGGGGGTGGAGCGCAGTGTCGGCAGCGCGCGCTGAAGAAAAGGCCGGGATGTCACTGGGCGCGTGACCCGGACCGGACCTGCACCGGACCCTGGCTGCGCGCCCGCTACTCCCACCCCTCACCGGATCCGGAAGCGTTTACTACTAGCGGCTCGGATCCGGAAGTGAGCGCCGGGCTGGTGGGGGCCGCGGGCGGGCGATAACCCTCCGCCCCGGGCTGTGGGGCGCAGCCGAGGGACCCGGGCACCGGCTCCCGTGCGCCCAGGCGCAGGAGCGGCCGCCCGCAGTCCCTCTGTGTCCGCGGAGGCCCGGCCACGTCTGCTAGGAACCCGGGCAGAGGACCCGCCGTGTGCGGCACCGGGGGAGCCCTGCGGCTGGGCCCTTCGGGCGGGAGCGCAAGCGGGCGCCGCCTGAGGGGGGGGGGGGGGGACCGCAGAAGAAGACGTTGTGTGAGCAGCGAGCGTGGTGCGCGGCGCTGCCCCCTGCACGTTGAGGAGGTGTGATGGGGGGAGACCAGGCAGCAAGTGTGGAAAGTCCAGCCGGGGTGGGGGGTAACAGGAGCCTGTATAAGAAAAAGGCCTAAAAATCCGGCCTGTCCCTATGAAATCAGGAGTCTGGTCACCTTAGCTCAGTGGTTTGGGCACTGGCCTGCTAAACCCAGGGTTGTGAGTTCAGCCACCTAGGCATCTGGGGCAGAAATTGGTCCCGCCAGGGAAGGCAGGGGGCTGGACTCAATGGCCTTTCAGGGTCCCTCCCGCTCTGAGAGCCGTGTAGCTCCGTAAATTATGAGATGAGATGCTCAGCACTCCCAGGTAAAATTAAAGGGGAGGGGAATTGCCCCTCTCCCCGATGAATAAACATCCTAAAGAGGCTCCCTGAGCCAAGGAGGAGACTCACTTGATGCCAGCACCACATGACCTCATGCCTGGAAGCAGTTTGATTCCTCTTCCTTAGCTATCCCCTGAAGGCCTCCTGCAGAGGTGATATAGTAACAGACCAGAGAGCCATTCTCAGAAGGTCACAGTAATGCAACACTTCAGTGCACTAGCTCATCCCTGACTAGGAGACTCCAGGGTGCTCAGTTCCTACCCTTTAAGCCTTTTGTTCCTGCCTCCACTACACATTCGAGCATTTTCTCTCGATTATTGTAGCTGTATTTCAAATTCATTTTGAAAGTAGCAAGATGTCTCACTTCACTCTTGGCCCCATGTCCTATGCTGGGACATTCTCAGCTTATGCTGCTATTGACCTGCACTGAGATTGGCGCGCGGTGTTCCTCCTACCTACAGTTCTCTCTCTCATGCTCTCTGGCTGTTGGAGAACTCAGAAAGAGAGTGGAAGTTCAGGAATCCTAAAATTAAATGCTTCTTCAAATGTGGTAGTCACTGCCTATGCCCCATACTGTCCACTAACCTGTAAGCATAAAGCTCTCCCACTTACAGGATATCCTGCAAACAAAATCCCACTGTGGGATGTTTGCTGTGGAGTGGAATACAAAAGACATGATTTATTAAGGAATACTTGCTTACTCAATGTTCGTACTAAGAAAGGTTATAGAGAGAACTGGGAAAGGTCTGGGCAAATACCAGATACTTGATTTTCCAAAATCTCACTATGCTCTACCAGCAATGCTGCTTCTGAGGAAGAGTATGGGATACTTTGGGTACCAGGATGCCCCTGGTAAGATTCACCTGGAGACTATGATGAAGGAGCGTCCAAATCACCATGTCCTCTTGGCCCTGTACCTCCTCACCAGCTGTTCCTCTTGCCCACCTCCGTCTCTGAGGTAGAGTGCTCCTCACCCCCATTAGATAGATTCCCAACAATTAACATATTCCTAACCAGGGTAGTGGCAGTGTCTTGAATTAAACTGTTAAAAAGGGCACACACACACCACCAAACCAAACCAATTTCCCTCTCAGGAACAGCCTGAAAACTTGTTAGGAGTTTTCGAAATATACTGAGTAGTTGAAAGGTTTGAAAAGATACGTACTTATTTCTTCGCTGTGTATACGTACACCCCCCCCCACACACTCTATACAGTAACAATTGCTTCTTGGGGGTGAAGCCAGGCTTTTTGGTTTGATAGCCCCAGACAGTGGGTGTGACTAGGATACTTCATTGCCCGCTGAGTGATGGTGTCAGAGCGCCACACAAAATTATCTAGCAGCGTCAAGCTCCTCCCCACCCCCGTAAAAGGCCCAAATCTTCCCCTACAACAGAGACCCTAGTTCAAAAGATCACTGGATGTTGTTCCCCAGAAGGCTTGAGTGAATGAAGACCCATCTCCCAAATGCATGAATGCACCAGCCGAGTACAGTGGGGGGAGTGGAGGGAAATGGGCTGCTCACCTGCCTGTAGTCAAGGGTCAACTGGAAAGGCAAGAAAAAGAGACCAGAATAAACCCTGGCCTTGTCTGAGTTCAGCACTCCACTGGCTGCTGCAAGGTGGGGCGGCCTGGTCTGGGGCTATGCACAGCTCAGACAGCACTTGCTTCAGGACTGGCCTGGGAATGTCTCCGCAGATAGGCAGCCATTACCCCACAGGGCTTGCCACCTTCTCCCTGGACATGAGCTGGCATGAATTCCTCCAGGCTGGGGCCAGTTACAGCTCCCTGCACGGCTGGTCTCAGAGCAGTATGGTAGCGGGGTTACAGGGCATCCACAGCTCAGCCCCTCCTTGCTACTCCACTCACTTTTCTTTGCTGGGATCTCTCTGTCTCTCTCTTGTTCCTTTGCAGCAGGTGTCTGATCGCCCAGACCACTCTCCCCAGCACCCGTCTCTGCTGTTGCCAGCCTGCTCGGCCTCACTGCCCCCATATCCGGGTGGGATAAAAGCAGGTGCCCAGCCCGTTCTCCCTGTCTCTGGAACCAAGGTCAGGGGAGCTCTCCCCCAGTGTGCTAGGAGGGTGAGTGTTTACTGTGGGGGGGAAGGTGGGGGACTTATTCCTTGGCAAGTCTGCATCAGGGCCAGACCCAGTCTGGCCACAACCAATGACTATTGGGAACGTCCCCATTGCTGTACAGCTGCCTGCTTCATTTTTCATGTCAGCTACAATAGGAATTGGGTTGCACTTATGAATGGGGGCATTGTTCCCCCTGCATTTAGACACATGGTTCTCTCACAGAGGGGAGGGGATTGAAATGAGAATAAGCAGCTGAGACTTTCCACACCATAGCTGCTCACTGGCCAGCGTGTGCTCGTTGCTGGGGGTTGTGGAGTTTCTACTAGCTCAGTGCTTAAAATCGGTGGGAGAGCTAGTTAACACTACCGCCTCTGATGTCAGCACAACCATCAGCTGACTGCATGTAACTATGAGACCCCACAGCGATACTAGCTTCTCGTTACTTGTAAACAAGTGTACACCACGTATTGAATTGTAGCTTGTTACCTTAATTAAACTGCAGTTGGAAAACCAGTGGAAACACATTTCACCACAAGGTAAAGTGAATTTAAGTTTTTCTGTCAATTATGTGTTGAGTTGTGTGCCTGGATAACAACAATAAGGTCTCACAGGTGTCTAATAACCTTTACTGTTAATTTTAGAGAGTGCTTTCAGGGGGTATTGTACTTGATGTGGTTCTTGCTATACTCATAGCTTTCTTGTATTTATAACGTACAGCAGAAAGCTGTTCAAATGATAAGATCACCTGAGACAAGCAAAGTAAAATTGCATTAAGCTGTATTAAAAACATTTTAATACATCACTGAGAGCACTATCAAAAAGACTTAATCGCCACTGTAACAGTGTTACTAGAATAAAACACTTCTTGTTTTTTTATTGATTAACTTCATTGTCACACAATGTGGTTTCATGTATTATACATGAACATCAGCATCAGAGTCTGCACTGGGCAGAGGTGATAAGCACGTTGTTTATTTTAAAAATTATATTTCTAATTCCCCTGTAAATTTCACTTTGCTATTCAGTATTTAAGGCACCTGTGGTACTATTTCATTTTTTTTTTAAGGGAAAGGGTTGATAGATTTTGAATATTCTCTATTTAAAATAGAAGATTCAATAGAAATAAAATAATTGTAACAGACTCCAAGAGTCAGATTTTAAAATGATCACGTACAGCTGCATTCAGAATTAACCTCTGCTCATACAGAGTGGGTAAATGAACATCTAACTGTCCAATTGGCATGTGCAAATGCTTGCCTGTGTACAATCAATGTATGCAAAATTAGTGAGCATAGTTTTGGAGGTGAATTTGAGGTTGTCTGAAACCATGAGACAGGCAGGTGATGAATAATTGTAAGGGTCTTAGTGCAAACTCTAACTTTGGCCAGTCGCTGGAGCATTTCACTTCCATGCAGTAGCATGATTTGGGTGGTTTGTGATGAGATTATTAGTTGGAGAGGAAACCTGAGGCTGCAGAATTAAGCTGGAGCTCTCCTGAGACTAGACAGGGTTTTCCCACAAGCTTTTTGGCATGCCTGTGTCAGGTCAGGCTGCTCAGACTGCAGGAGCAGCTGAGAAGTGTCTGATCTTTTCCGTTTCTAGTCTTGTCTGGCAGTAGGAAGTGCAACAGCCCAGGAAAGTGAAAACTGATCAAGGGGAAATAGTACAAACTCAAAGGGGTGGTTGGGGTTCCGTTTGAATTTTGAGTGGTGGAGCAAGTTGACTCTTGTTTCATCTGAGCCATTTTGACTAATGAGCTGACATTAACATGCTGGGCCAAATTCACTACTGATGTAAGTGGGTACTGACATCAGTGGTGTGCGAAAGACCCCCAAACATTTAATTATGCCACATACCAGAGCCATGCCTGCAACAGGGGGTGCTCTCTTGCCACTCTTTCACCTCCTAGTGCCCTATTTGGGGATTAGCTCCTCACATGCTGTGACAGCTCTTCCTGTGGTTCCTCAAACCGTCATCCCATCACTTGCTCTGTGGCCTCTCCCATGCTCTGGGAGCTGCAGCATTTTCCTCTTCATGGTTTAATCCTCTGGTCAAATCACAAACAAGACCCCCCCAATCCTGGGGTGTGATCCGTCTGCTTCCAAACCATCCCTGGGAGTCCCCAGATAGGCTGCCCCTAATATGCCACTGCTACAGTGGCTTGTAGGGGAACCCATGCCTGCCCTCTACAATGGCTTCTAATCCAGAGGCCCTCCCCCCAGCAGCTCAGAATTTTCCTCTCCCAGCCCTTACTGCTCCTTCTCTGGACTGCTCCCCACACTCCTGAGACATGCTTCTGCTCTCCCTCCTTGTACCAGGGAGTGTTTCTCTAGCTTCCTCACTGTGGGCCCCTTCCCTGTTGCCAGCTCCCAGCTTTATAGACACCACCCCTGCCCCTGCCCCTGCCCGCTACATCCCCAGTTCAGTCTCCCTGCTTCCTCATTCTCCTCCAGGTGCAGCTAATGGCTAACTGGCCTCTTTTGCCTGTATTAACCCCACCAGAGCCAGTGCGGGGTGCACACCCCATCCTCTGATTGTAGAAACAGCTTGCAGCAAAATTGGGGATAATGCAAATTCATTAATATTCCCAAGGTTCTTTGAGATATTTGGCTAGAAGGGGCAGAGTTAGTGCATTCTGTTGTTAATTAATATTACTGTATTGTGGAGATGAATCTTTAATTGCGTGTCTTCTGTTAGTAGCCAAGAAGCAATGGAGCCTTTTTATCTGTACGACATCAGGGCTGTAACCTCCAACAAAACCATTGGGAGAATTATTTCACCCATGGCAGCTCAACTTTGTCATTTAATGATAGCAGCCGAGTGGGATGGGGTGAATAACGAGCGCCTAGCTGATTTAGAAAAAGCTGCCGAAGAATTAGCCAAAGCTACTGAAGAACTTGCTTGTGTTGCAAGAAGGTAACACTGAGTTTTAAAGAGGGCAAAATGAATTTCCATCTGTGTGTATGTATGTACAAGTGTTATAGGTGGAGCAGGCACAGACACCTGTAGACCACATTTCTCTTGTTGCTTTTTAATTTATCCGTTTGTTCCAGGCATTCTGGTTCCCTTCGTTTTGATTTGAAGTGCCTCACACACTGGGATATAGATAGGCATTCTAGTTTTTAATTTTTGTCTGTGTCCATAATGTTGCTTATCTCTAGTCTGTTGCTTTTCTGGAAGATGTCTCTGGTTTTTAACTCCTCGCCTGCAGTGCAGCTGTCATTTCCAGCCCCTCCTTTACTAGCCACAGAGATACCTTCATGGTTGGTTGACCACCTAGTAGATGCAGGGAAACAGTTAGTATGGGATGGGGTGCAGGCAAGCGGGGAGGGGGTTCCCCTCTCACTGAGATTGGGCAGAGGGTCCATTCTACCCCCAACCACACACTCATGTGACTGTCTTACATGTGGCTGCTGTTTAAAAACCAGAACATTTAATTAAGGGAAAGCACAATTCCACCCCCTCCTCCCCTGCCCTATATTTGCTTACCCTCCACAGAGGTCTGTTCATTAGGAGCCAGTTGTATCCTGCCTGGTCAGGATGTCTGGCTCCTCTCTGGAGTAGCTTTCCCAGTCCTATGCTGGCGCTGGTTTACAGCGTCGCGTTTCATTAAAGGCGTCTGTGTGACCTTGCGTACCTGAGATCATCATCCTTCTGCCAGGGTGGCTCATGAGTCCAATGATGAGCTGCTGGCTGGGGAGATGCTGCCTGCTGCCAAATCTCTCCTCGCGTCTGGGAGAAGCATCTTACTGGTGGCCCAGAAACTTCATATTCAGCCAGACGTTCAGAGTCATCAGGAGGAACTGATTGATTCAGCAAAGAGAGTCTTAATGGAGACTGTGAAGGTGAGTGTAGTGCAGCTGTGTCATTTGCATACTATAAATACACTCCTCCTCCACTAACCCTTCATTCCCTCCCAGCCAGGGCCGGTGCAAGGATGTTTCTCGCCCTAGGTGAAACTTCTACCTTGCGCCCTCCCCCACACTGCGCCCACGCCCTGAGGCCCCTCCCCCCCGCGGCAGCTCCCCACCCCCTACCCTCCGCCCTGAGGGACCCGCTCCGCCTAAGCTCACCCCTGCCCTGACTCCTCCCCAAGCACCCCGTGGCTGCTTCACTTCTCCTGCCTCCCAGGCTTGTGGTGCCAGTCAGCTTAGGCGCTGCAAGCCTGGGAGGTGGGAGAAGTGAAGCAGCCACAGTGTGCTTGGGGAGGAGGCGGGGCATGGGTGAGCTGGGGCGAAGAGTTCCCCTGCGTGCCGCCCCACTCCCTTGCTGCAGGTGGCTCTCCCTGCGCCCCCCTGCCCCAGCTCCCTCCGCCTAAATGCTGGTGGCAACCGGGGCAGCCAAAGATTTGGCCATTGCAGTCGCTGCTGAAGAAAATGGCGCCCCCCAAATCCTAGCACCCTAGGCGACCACCTAGGACGCCTAAATGGTTGCACCGGCCCTGCTCCCAGCAGCTCTGCCTTCTCAGAGGAGATCTGCACAGTGGCTAATTCCCGTGTTTTCTGGAATGGGGTGTGCGTTGAGAACGAGGTTGTGGTAGGGAATGAAAACCAGCTGCCAGACAAGTCTGCCCTGCCCTGCCCACCAGGAGCATCGGTAGAGCTGCCAAACCTCCAGGATTGGCTTGGAGTCTCCAAGAATTAAAGATTATGTTGTGTGATGAAACCTCCAGGAATATGTCCAACCAAAATTGGCAACCCTAAGTGTCGGAGAAATGATAAATGATAGCCTCTGGTGCTCTTGGGAGGTAAGGCACTGCTAGTACCCCCATTGTACAGGTGGGTACTGAGCGCTTGTCTACACAGAGCTTGAGTGTGTGGCAAGTGGTGCAGAGTAAAGCTACAGAGCACTAACTGGCTGCATGGACCCCACTACTGTGCACCAGAAGTTGTGCAACGGTGCTTACGACAGAATTTTTAGTGCATAGAGCAGGGACCGTATGGCCAGTTAGTGCATGGCAGGCTAGTGCACTCTAGATGTACCGCCCAGCTGGCCACGCTCTAAGCCTCAGTGTAGACAAACCCTTAAATTACAAGCTCTTTGGAGGTGGGACTGTCATGTTACAGGAGTGTAGAGCCGCCAGCATAACGGGGCTCTGACTCGCCACACACACAGTATGTTGTAGCTCTTATATGGTCCTTTTCATCTACAAACCCTAGAGCACTCTACAAAAGAAGGGCTGTGTTGGTACTGCCACTCTACAGCTGAGCCAATGAGGTGAAGTAATTTGGGGTTGTGGATCAGACACGACACTGGGAATTGGGAGATTTCTGGTGTGACCTCAGACAAAGTCACTTTACCTCTTTGTGCTCCAAGAGTGGTTAGTAACGCTTCCCTCGCTTTCAATAGCGCAGAGAAGCTGTGATCATCACTGCTCATGAAGTGCTGAGAGGCTCTGTGGGTGTTTTTGTAATGTCACAAGAGTTCTGTACCCTCAGGTTTCAGCACTATCGATCCAGTATCACTCACCAGGAGCACTTTTATTCTCAAATTCACCTAGACAGATGTTATCAATGCACACAGGCATTTTAAACACAAAGCCAGCAAGCTGAAAATGACAAATACGTTCCTAGCAGAAAGAACAACACAGATCTTGGGAAATGGTCAGTGGTTCATTTTTTGTGACCTTTCTGATTTATCAACTAGATCCTCCAGCTTGAAGATGATGCTGTAGTGACGAGGATTATCCAGGCCGCTCAGTGGCTTCGGGATTGCCTGACTGCACTCGAATTTGCAGGAGACATACCAGCCCTGCTGGCGGCTTTCCGTGATTTTTCAGAGTCCTTGCTCTTGCTGAACAATTTGACAGAAAGACGCATCCAAGAGCTCCGAGATTCTCCTTCTCAGAAGTATTTGGCCCAGACACTGCAGATCCTTAGGAAGTGTCCCCCAATGCTGCATGCTGCAAAACACAGTCACCTGAAGCACCCTCAGGACCAGCAAGTGAGTGGTTCCAAAAACTACATTTTCCATTTGATGGATAGCACCATAAAGGAACTGATTTCCTTGCTGACAAACACCACCAGAAACAAGGAACTGCTGGAAAGAAATGGGCTCTTTTCCCAGCACCTGAGCCAGCTGCTGGGCTTCCTTTTCAACCCAAACCCTGCTCACCTAGCTGAGGGCGAATTCAGTTTTTGTGTGGAAACAGTGATCTTCCACTGCATGCTTTTAGCTAACTCATCAAGGCCAAGTATTAAGCTGCAGTTGATAAAGCACTGCCATCATCTCCTAATGCTCAAGAAAAGCATTTCCAACTATGGCAGCATAATGGAGGAATTGCCATCACAAAGCCAGCTAGAATGTAACCTAGAAGAGAAATGTCATGCGATGAGAGTTGAGGTGGAGATTCTTGATCAAACCATGCTCACTGCTGTTTTGTGTCAGATTCTGGACACTTTCACAGACATTAACGAACCCCTGAAAAGGTTAATGGAGGCTGCGCTGGAACCTACTACTGTGCAATATTCTCCTGCTGGAGAGGATGGATTTCTAAGAAAACTTCAGCCTCTTATTACTGCCTTCTTCAGTCATGCTCATCAGATGCTCAAAGTGGCAAATTTTGTTCTGGCCCGGTGCACCAACCTCAAAATCTTTAAAGAAATTGAAGATCATGTAGACTGTTTAAATAGACTCCTTCCCACGGTGCCTCTACTCCTCGGGGAAATGAGCAAAGATCCTAATAAGATTAACATCCAGGAACAATTACAAACCTTCTATCAAAGATGGGCTTGGACAACAGAAAACTTGTTAGCGTGTGTTGATGAGACAATCAGCTTGCCCGAATTCCTCGATCTGTCTATTCAGGAAATGGCCGATCACAGACAGTGTTGTGAACAAGAACTAGAGAGTCAGAACTCTGGAAGGTTTTCATGGCATGCTGCGCATATGACCAGCCGAGCTGCTCGCGTGATCCAAGTTACTAACAGATTTGTGGATAAAGTCAGAGATCCCATTTTCAAGAATGGTTTGTTAGTTTTAGTTAAGCAACTGGAAATCTCCATTCTGGAAGTGAGAACTGCTACTAGCCACTGTTTAGGAGGCATCTCTTGTCTACAAACTAGAAACGCATTTTCAAAGAGAGTAAAGCATCTGATGGACTCCACTCGAAATGTCAGAGAGGGGCTGGATGAGTCTAATCATCCAGATATTCTGAGTCCGTTTCGGGAACAAATTCGGAGCCTTGACATTCCAAAAGAGCTGTGTTGCTTTTCAGCCCAGGACCATGTAGAGCTCAGACCACCAGATGTCATAAAACAGAGCACTAATCACAATACTGAATTAGTGGAAGAATTTTTAAGTGAACAGCTTCCGTCAGCCACCTCTCCTCTTGAGATGCTTCCAAGAGCAGGTAACTTATACCCAGGAAGAGTGGATTTACATCCTGTGATCAATGAACTCATCACTGCAGCAAAGAAACATGACATTACTGCTGTAAACATTGCTTGCTTTGGTTTACTTGAACTTTCCAACTGTTGTGTAGATGCATCTCAGGAAGCCTTACCAATTGTCAAGTCGCCACTGCTGGAAAAGCTGACCCACTACAGAAGGATAGTTCTATTAACACCATCTGTTATTAGCTTAGCTAGGGAGATAGGTCCAAACCCAGTTTCCAGAGCAGACAGACTTCTTCCAACAGCTGTTTTGTTATCAGAGAAGATTTGTGAAACTAACCAATGCCTGGTGGCTGTGGCAGGCCCTTGGTACAGTCTAGTCCAGCAGTTATTCTGCATGGTAGCTCCAGCAGACTTTCTGAAGAGCAAACAAACTTTGGATGAGATAATGCGGACTTTAGCAACAGTTGTTCAGCTAGCGGCTGATGTTGCACATACAGATTGTAAAGAGGAGTGCACAATAGTTCCTAAGATTCAGGAAAGTTTTGTACGGGTCCAAGCAAAATTCACATGTGCTCAGACTAATACAAAGCATTTACTTGAAAAGGCACTGTCTTCTGACTGCTTCCATTCTCACCAGGACCATCTTGAGGGGATCTGCCTTCTTTGGTCTATCAGCATACAGGTGCTCCTGAGTGCTGTGGATCAGCTCATAGGACGAGATGTTTTGTTCTTAGGTAAATTAAGGAATACAATGAAGCACAAGCTTCACTTGCGCGATGTCCTGGCAGCTGTCTCTGAGAGCTCTTTGAGAATACAGGAGGCAGCGCGGCTATCCTATCTTGCCTGTGCTGAACACAGCGTGCAGCGTGACATCCTAGCGCTCCGGGAGGAGGTAAAGGTACTAACTGAAGCTCTGTTGCAAGTGGTGGATGTTCTGGCTGTCTCCCCAGTGCCTGCTACATACTTGTCCATTCGTGCTGAGCTGCTCCAACGAGAGCTTGCTGTTAGAGTGAAAGCACTTCTGCTCCTCCTGACCAGCACCAATCAGGAGTACACGAGGGTCATCCAAAACATCCTCATACTGGCCTGGCCTCCTGCGCGTGCCCAGGGAGGTGATGGAATGATGGTTAAACAGGCAGGTCAGATAATGGCAAATGTCCAACTGGTCAAGACCATCATAGAAGATGCTTTGGAGAACACAGCTCATCTAAAAATGCGGGAAAGCCTGCTCTCCCTGACAGACCACCTTCTCCTCCTTACTGCTGAGCTGCTAGGAAGAGCTGGTGAGCAACTTCAAAGCCAGCAGGACAAGGAGCTGGTCCAACTAGACTACATTGCATGGGAGTGGTCTGCTAAAGCTCACTATGTGGTGACACAACTTCAGTCAGTGAAGGACATCGATAAAGCCACCTTGGAGCTCGTTAAGCAGTGTTTACAAAACAGCGAGTCATGTGCTGTTGCAAACCAATGTCATGGCAAAGCAGAGCTCTCCCCCGCCAAGATACCCAGCACCAAACACCAGAATCTCACACACCAAGCCAATTCAGCAAATGCCTGGCCTACCATGAGTGAATCCAGAGGTTTAACTGCCAGGGATGCATTTGAAATCATGGTATAGTAGATCTTAGCTATTTATCTCTCTCTAAAGTGTGACAACTGCATTTCACTGCTTGTCCAAGAGTCCCATGTCTTGATCATTTCAGATTGCTTTGTTGTTGTTTTTTAAATCAAATTATACAATGGCTTGGAGTTGTGGCTGCACAGAACCATCTTCCTCTCTCGCTCACTGACTCTGTTGCTTCCATATCCTGCGAGCAGCAGAACTACATGCAGTGAGTGTCCCCTTAGCAGGGCTCAAGACTACCTGGGTGTAGGAGCAGCACAGTCACTGGGATAACGAGGTAAGCCGGCTGATTGCCTTGTACCTCACTTAACTCTGATGCAAACCTGTGTCGGAAGCTGGAGTTCACTGCAAACCAGATTTTATATTGGTCACTTGTGATGGACAAATACATTTAAAATAAACCAAATACAAAAGATATTGGCACTAGTCATCTGTTGGTATTTCCAACTAGCTCTGAGAGGCTAGGCACAATGCAAAAATTCTGCAGATTTTTTCCCTGAAATGGAGATCATTGCAATTAGCAAAATACCTAATTCAGCACTCACTGCAAAGTGCCAAGGCTGGTGCACTTAGGGCAAGTCTACACTAAAAGCCCTACGTCGGTGCAGATGTACCAGTGCTGCTGTGCATCTGGTGAAGACGCTCTCCCACTGACATAGCACTGGTGTCGCTCAGGAGGGATGTCTTTTTTACACCCCTAAGCGTTGCAAGTTAGATCAACTTAAGCAGTAATGTAGACCCGGCCCTTAGTGAGTGGCTAGCACATTCTTCTCCAATTGAAATAGCCAGATCTTTTGAACTGCACAGGGGATGCCTAGTGACTGAAGATACTGAGAGCACAGAACATAGAGTGAGAACATGCAGATTTGCAGAATGAAATTGGAGGCTACCTCAGTGGTACAGATCAGACTTTTTTTTCTTCTTTGAGGAAAGTGGGGGTGTGGGGAAGAGAGGCCCTGAATTTACCAGAGCAGAAGCTCCACTTACATATTTTCCACCTTGTGTCAAGTAAAAAGAAAAAAAAGGGGTGGGGGAGCAGAGATTTCAAAGGGTCTCAAGGGAGTTAGGCACATGAGTTGCACTGAATGTCAGCAGGGGCTGGGAGCCCCACTCCCAGCAGCCACTTTTAAAATCCTTGCCCAGGAAGACAGGCAGGGCACCTAGAATTAGCTTGTGACCACATAAAGTTTCATCAGCTGTGAAATATGGGGCTGATGCTGTGCCCTTTAAAGTACCTGGGTATCTTTCCATTGACTTCAAGAGATGGCTGGAAGGCCTTCTGAGTGCTGGAACAAGCTGTTCAGGTGCCAAGTTAGGGCTGAAGCTTGGAAGTGACGAATATGGAAGGTCTTGCCGAGCTGACTAGGATTTCCTTTGGGCTTCGCAAAGGGCGGCTGGGTGCTGTGCATAGTTTGAGTAATAACTGTTTGAATGTACCGCGAGAATCCTGCACCATGGAGTGTGCTTCATGCTGTAGTCTTGCTATGCTGGTAAGCAGGATGCTTGCTGCCATTTCTGCAAAACATATAAATTTGGACATCAAGTCATTTGAATAAATCTTCCAATCTTCAGCCTTTGTGGGTACGACAAAAGAAGAGTCTGATGGCTAGGCACAGCTGTGGGATTCCTGCAGCTATGCCTGCCCAGCTGTGGGAACTCTCTGCCCAGCTCTTTATGTGGCAGGGTTTCTTTCAGTTACATCTGCTACCCTCTAAACTTGCTAATCAACTCTACTTTTCTCTTGTAATGCAATATTCCACCCAGCATCCTGCTGAGCATTTGCAGTTGTTTGGGCAGGAGGGAGGATTGGACGGGACCTGGCCAGTAGTGCTTCTAAACCACATGAAGCCAATATGATGCGTTAGTCAGGAAGCGTGTGGGAGGCTGCCATTTTCAGCTTCTGAAAACTATTGCTTTCAGTTGCAGCAGGCATTCACACATTTCAAAATAAACCAGATAAAATTGGTTTAGCTCACAACTGTCAGCTCCAATGAGGATGGTCTTTGGGGTGCAAGTCAGAGGATAATATGAGGAGATTGTTTAAAGGGACATCCGAGTTTAAAGGGACCCCTGGGGTAGCCAGACTCAGTCCAGTGGAAAGCGAGGACTGAGGCTTGGCGTACTGGATGGGATGGAGCTAGGCAACATTTCTGTTTGTTTTCCTTAGTAGAAATGGCTCAACGAATAAACCCGTAGAACAAGCTCAAGAATATGCATGTGTAAAAATTCAAAACATACCCATTTCCTACATTAAAAAAGTATTTCTGCCAAAAAGGGACTGTCTGAACTCTCTTCATGACAGCACTTTGCCCTGGTCGTCAGTAATGCAGAGATGGTAAAAGGGAAGGTTAGTTGGTTGAGGTGAATCTGTTTCACTGTCTTCACAGCTCCTGATTGACTCTCCAAACGACTCCCACTCCACTAGCAGCGAGCAGGGCAAGGAAGCTACTCCTGCTGTCCTGCCCGAGGATGCTGGACAGCGGCAGGATGACGGCAATAAAATGTCCCAAGTCACCAAGGAAATGGCCACTGGGATGTCTCACATGGCACGGTTTCTAAAGAGGAAGGGACCAATAACGGTATTGCCAGCGTTATAGGATGGGACGAAATATATCACTCAGTAACCAGAGCCAGCTAAATCCTCCAAGCACCCATTTGTGGTGATCACAAATGTCTGAGCCACATTGTAGAGAGAGCACAATGCCTCAGTAAGTCAGAAAGGGGGTGTTATCATGATGAGAAGACTGAACGCACACTAACTCCTGCGCACACCCCTAGGAAGATTCAATCAATGTCCGTTTTATTTAAAACAGGTGTAATAGCGTTAGTGTGAGTATCTGCAATTCTCTGAAAAGAATTTCCTCCAAAAAGGAGAAGAGGAAGGCAAGGAAGATTATTCAGCCCCTTTCCCCTGCTATTTCAATTTATTCATTGGCTCTTGGACCTATTACCCTCCCTCTTCTACCCACAGGCCTGCTGGCTGCTGAAGTTTGGGGCCCAAAGTCTATTTGCAACTCCAGTTCTTTGACGGAGTTTGGCATATCAAACAGTCCGCAATGTAGCTTTCACAGAGCAGGTTAGAAATGGTGGAATGAGCCATGAATTGCTGCTGTAGTGGCTGCAATTCGGATGTTGAAAGCACTTTAAAACTATCCTGTTTTCTCCATCAGCCTCTGAACCATTCCCACAGGTCTCTTGATGATGTTTGTTTGTCCATTAATATCCCCACACCATGCCCATAAGGGGCATTAGGAAGTTTGTGGGTGTTTCTGTTCTGAGGCCCAGCTGTGCCCTCTTGGGAGTTGACACATGCATGTGACATCATCAAAACTGACACAGCTGGGCAATCAGTGTCCTCAGCCAGGCTCCGATAAAGGTTCTGTTCTGCTAACACGTGCTAGTGCGAATAAAGCAACAGTAGGTTTTCATCCATTTTATAGCAAACACCCCCTCTCTCACCTGATTTCTTTTGATTTAATTTTAGACCAAAGAGCAGCTCATTGCCTGTGCTAGTCAAATGGCTTCCAATGGGCAAGTGTTTGTCAGATTTGGCCATCTGATTGCAAAGAACTGCCTAGATGAAAGATGTGCAACCGAATTGCTGTGTGTCACTGAGCAAATCCAAACAATCAGCAACCAGCTCAGAATTATTTCCAGGTAAACCGAAGGTTCAAAGCATATTCTCTCTCAAGGCTGATGTGTGTGTTCACTCCTTCTTAAAAAGGGATTTTAAAGGACACTGCTGACTGTCTTTCTTGTTCCTATTTGCATATGGCACCAGTGGTAGGCATCTAGTTACTGGGCTGAAGACTGTCTCTGTCATGAAGAGTTTTCCTCTTTGTTTTATCTTCTTACAAGCTGAAAAACAACATATCCCCTGGTTTTTGTTCCACATCCTAGTTAGGGTGATCCCTGCTACTGGCTGCCGAGTCAGCAGAGTGAAGGCATTTTAACCAAAGTCCTATTGAGATCAGTATAACTATCCTATTTGTAGTTTGTTTCTGAATTATGGATTTTTTAAAATAATTACATATTTCTATTCATGAAGATTCCTCACCAACTTCCACTTTTCAGCACGTGGCATGGTGGGGTCCACAGCCCGCAGCAGTGTCCCTTTAAAATCAGTGCATGTGCATGAGACGTGTCTACAGAAACGACTCCTATAGCACACAATAGTGAGCCTCTCGTGAGTGGCACATCTTACGCTCCCGTGCAGTGTTATACGCTGCTGTGCAGAACTGAAGGTTCCACTCTCATCTCTTTCCACTTCTAAAATAGCCCAGTGCTAAACTCTGTCTGTCTGAGAGCCCGATCCTGCTCCCAGGCAGCCGGTGCTGAGCCACCTCTGGGCTTCAGCTGAGCCTAGAATAAGCCTTGAGCTAATGTTTGAACAGCTTTCTCCAGATCTAATGCTACTTGTACTAGGAGGCATGTATGTCCCCTCTTGCTCTCAGGCTTCCAGCCATGCTATGTCTGCCTGGAGGTTCTCTGACTCCTTGCAGTTAATTTTCCATTGACACTGCAAAACCCAGTGTGAGGTGGGCACCTGTGTCCCTTGGGCTCCTTGACCAATGAGTGCCATGCCACTGCTGGCTTTTTGAGGTCCTGAATATCTCTGCATAGCTCTCTATGCTAGTTAAACAGAGCTCAGAGGCATCTCCCTCCTTTCTTCTTGCCAGTGTCTCAGTGCTTATGTCACCCTCATCTCCACACTCTGAGCACACAGGTTAAGTCCAAATAGCAGCAATAGTTTTCCTTTGTCCCCCTTGTGCTGGAAGGACCACTGCTGGACCAGCTCACACTGGGTGATTGAGGGAAAGGGTCTGTAACTAGGCACTGGCAGCAGTATCATTGGGCATTCAGGTTACAGCAGGTTTCAGCACTGTATTTGCTACTTCTCCATTCTGGCTACTACTGCTCCTGCTTTTATTCTTTTGCTCTCCCTACAACGGCTTTTTAAAGCTGAAAATCTCTTCTGTGGTCAAAACTGTTCCATGAGCAAGGGCCAGCGGTACTGGAGCACTTTCCTTCCACATGTATCAGCTTGTTCTATGACCTTCCTAGATCCAGGAAGCCCTCAGCCAGCCGTGACTCTAGAATGACAGTATGTAGTCACTTAGCAAGTTGTGTAATGCTTTCTCTTTAAATTTGTAAATATTTTAAGGGTAAAAGCAGCAACAGCAGGGAGGAAGTGCTCTGCTGAACTACTGGTGAACAATGCACAGAATCTGTTTCAAGTGGTCCTACAGTCCCTGAAGGCAGCAGAGGCTGCGTGCGTCAAAGTAAGTGTGCACTGGTATAGGTCAGTAGTTCCCAAACTTGTAACAACCTGTGAACCCCTTGCAACAAAATGTCACAACTCGTGAACTTCCTCCTAAAAATGACTATTTCCAGGTATTTTCTCCTTTACCTGAGTATAAATTATAAAAGCAGTGATCTTGGAAATATAAAATTTGTTTTTATGATATGCTTATTACACACTATTTTAATTATTTATCATTACATTATGAAAATGGCAACCTTCTTCCAAGATCTCACTTTTGTAGCTTGTATCACTTTGAATAAGCCTGTTATAAAACAGGGCTCCTATGTTTCATCAAGGAGTATCAGATGTGAAACAGCATTAAGATATTTATGAAGCCAACTCAAGGAGTTTCTCCTACACAAGCATTCAGGGCTTGAGCAGTCCAGGCAAACAACGCACATTACAACAAAGCTTAAACTTGTTCCTCATAATAATTTTAAAAACAATACTAGCTGCCTATTTAATTTAAAAAACAGCAAAAAATATCCACCTCCCTTTCCATTTCTTATAAGGAGTCTTGACGTTTAAATCTCCTCCGTGTGATAGAGATGCTTGGTTTGATCTGCTTAGCTCTTGGAAGTCCAGGGGCTCCAGGCTGCTGGCCCCTTGCTGCCTGGGGTCCCTAGGGACAACTCTGTCCACCATTATGGAATTTTTCCCTGAGAAGCTCCTGTAACATTTCACGAACCCATTTGGGAACCACTGGTATAGGTCAAGATTCTTTCAAAAGGCAAGTGCTGGAAATAATCTGTAAACCCTCTTCAGTCACTGATTTCCAGGACACAGGTATTTTTTGTTCCTAGATTATGACTTTGCTTTTGGCTGTATTAAAACAAATGCTGCCTGGCTACACCCCATTTATTACAGCTTGCTCTGTATCAGTGACCTGTCCTCGTTATTTACCAGCCTACAAATCTCGGTCTCTACCGATTATTTTCAGCAATGATTTTCTTTTCTTCCAATTAATTGATGAAGATACTGAATTGCGTTGGGTTAAGAATAAATCCCTGGGGGCCTCACTAGCTGATTCCCCATTAACAACTGTGTTTTCAGCTCTATCATTTAGCCTGCTTCTGATCTATTTAATATGGACAATGATTTTGCAGAGCACCAGCTTGTTAATCAGAATGTCATGCTGTACTGTCAAGTGCCTCTTTTCCATAAAACCATGCTGATTGGCTTTCATTATATTTCCATCTTTTAACTCTTTCCTGACAGTCCTGTGTCAGCTGTTCCATTGTTTAGTCTAGGAGAGGAGTCAGGCTAACCACGTTAACTTAGTTCCCACATGTGGGCATCTAGACTTGGTGTGTTTAGGCCCCTTTGTACTGTAAGAAATTTTGAACTCCTTTGTCTATCCAAGTATATTAAATGTGTGTAATTATTTTGCTTCCTTCAAACAGGGTTTGCGAAAGCCAGATCCTGACTCAGAAGAAGCAGAGGCAGCTGCCTTTTGTATTCAGTGGAAGAAAAAGCTGCTGTGGCACAGAGTCAAAGAAACTTTAAACTCAGATAGGGATGAATTCGGACTTCGCAGAACACGTGCAGGATGTGAACCCACCCTTACAGCTATGGTTCAGGAACCATCGTCTCAGAATTAAGAGCTATCTCCCCTACCCCCAAATTCCAAACCTGTTCAAAAACCAACCAAGGAGTAGGAAGGGGCCTCTGTCATTGATCCCTAACTCTTGCAGGAAATGACATCACCAATGGGGAGGGACAATAATGCCACTTACCTCCTTAGAAGCTGCTAATGCTGCCCAGGAGCAAGAGAGACCTTCACAAATAAGTGACATTAGCATATATAGTCTGGAGGCCCAGGCTGGTCATTCTTGGCAATGAAGCAGCCCCTATATAAAAAGCAACAACTGTGTTATTTTAATAGAAGTGTTCCTTAGATACTTATCTGATGTAGTGTTGTAAAGGAGTATCAAGGTATTCCAATGCAAGATTTTTGTCCCCATGTACCTTTTGTGCAAGTGAAAAGGCTACAAAAATGTACTTAAGTTGTCAAGATAAGTTTGAAAGAAAGAATGACCAATACAATGGGATTTATTTTAAGACAAATTTTAGTAATCAAAAGATTTCTTTGACACAAATTATCACTGTTTTATTTTAAAAGAAAAATTCAACTCACAAATGGTCTGACAAATTAATATGGCTCATTACTTAAAGAGCGTTAGCCTTGTGCTTGTATTGATAAGTTCATAATTATTCATTGACGCAATTTTTTTTTAATACTGTATTCATTATAGCAGAAGCCAGGTATACTATTGCACACCATCATGTTAGCAAAACACTAACACTCCTCAGCAATGGGCAATATGACTGTATATGTGTCTAGCCTTTTTCAACATATTTGCTGAATGCTACATATCTAAACCCAAACCATTTGCAGTCTCAGACTCATATGGATTTACACTGGCCACTTTGAGGATTGTAACAGTCCTCACCACCAGCACACAAACAAGCCTGTGTGCATGCCAGGCTCCACACTGAACAACAGGTGGATTGACAGAACATAGGTCAATACAAAAAGCTCCAGATTAAGTGTGGTATGCCAGAAGTGGAACATTGGGTTTTCTAGCTTTCCTTTGTCACACCGTTTATCATACTTCATGGGGACCTCATCTTCCCTGAGACCTTAGGTATACTGTGGTCTATGCATTTTGGAGCAAGGTGTACAGGTTACTGGCTGTTACTTGGGGAACATTTACTAGATATGACATGAGATTTTCAAGAAAGTCAACCATTCCTGAAGGGGTCAGTTTGGCCTGAAGAATGGCCTTTCTAACCATTTACTATCTCCAGTCAGCTTTTCCTTCCTTAGAGGTTTTTAAGGTCAGGCTTGACAAAGCCCTGGCTGGGATGATTTAGTTGGGGACAGTTCTGCTTTGAGCAGGGGGTTGGACTAGATGACCTACTGAGGTCCCTTCCAACCCTGATATTCTATGATTCTAGACTTGCCATTTCCAGATAAAGTCCACCCAGAATAACGACAAGTAGTTTGTCCTCCCCATACCCAACAGGCCAGGTCCACTGCATCTGTATGGTTATGGTGAAAAGGGGTTGATCCACAATGATCACTGGAACTTGGCATGGGTTTAGGTGGTGTACAGCATTCCTTATCACATTCACAGCATGACAAATTATTGCCACAGACTTGGAATCATCTGAAAAATGGAGATGATAAGCAGTGATGGCTGGGGTGAACTCTGGCATTGACTGTTTGCTAGCCTGGGAAGTGGCCCAGGAAATGTCTTGATCTCCACTGAAGATAACCAGATTTGCTGCTTGCCGTATTTGTTCAAGCCACCTGCACTCTTCTTGCAGGGCTTGGGTAATCAGTTGGCGTTCAGTCTTGATTTCAACATTTTTGGCATTGGGTTTCTTTAAGATGAATAGAGGGACAAGTGTGTAAGACTCAGGAAGAGATGAGATAGTCTTCTTCACTGATGCTGCAGTCTCAAAGTCTGGGGTGGGAATTCCACAGACAATTGCCTCCACTTGAGTACTGGGATGTTGAAAAAGTGATATCCCCTAGTTCCATGAGAGGAGCATGTTGCTGTGGTGGAGCGTAGGATTGTGGTCTATGCTGTCTGTGGCAGGAGTAGTTAACAGACCATCATGAAGCTTTAGAGGACAGACTACATTCTCATCCTCGACGTGTTGGCATGCACTATTTGCCATGCTGGCACAAGTGGCTGACATGCTCTCATAGGAGATGGACAATCCAAGTTTAAAGAAGGTAGCTACTGGATCACTTATTCATGGCTGTGCATGAAGTGTAAAACCAATGTAGATTGGTTAAGAGAGAAAAGGTGTATTGGATGAACTTCTGTTGATGAGACAAGCTTTCCAGCTGACCCGAGGAAGAGCTCTGTGTAGCTCAAATCCTTGTTTCTCTCACCAACAGAAGTTGGTCCAATAAAATATCACCCATGTCTCTAATATCCTGGGATCAACATGGCTACAACACCACTGCATATGTAGATTGGTAAAGGCATTTATTGAGCTTTGTTGTGGTACAATTTTCTATTCCTTTGTGGCAATGGATGTTGCTGTTGTACTGCAATAGTTGTGCCAAAATAAGGGTAAGTTGGATGAATGGAAATTTGTTCTGAGTTTTAAATGTTTGGACCATCCAATATTAGGGACATCAGTGCCAATAATCACTCAGGAACATATTTTGCTTGGCATCTTGCATCAAATGATCCAGTAAACTGTTTTCAATTGAAACATGTCCCTCTGAATAATTTTTGCTGTTTGGGACAGGTGAAGTGCTTCTTCGTCAGTCTTCCTCACGTGCTTTTCGGAGGAGACGTCCAATATTCTGGTTGATCTGCAATGCATGAAAGTATATGGGATTTTAGTTCTGCACTGTGAATCTGCACAGCCAGTGTCACCTCCAGCTGTTCTAATCTAGCTGTACAGAACCTTGTGAGGTCTGCTAATTTAAAGATTTCAGCCACATCTTCATTCAACCTTGTCTCTTCAACGTATGCTATCAGTTCAACAAAGGCAATTCCATGCAACATATTCTCTGTGTTGCTTTGCTTGGTTTTCTTCTCCCTTTGTTGTAGAGAGACACCAAACATGTTGTATGATATATTGCCTCTTGGGCTGTTAAGTCTGCTGCATTTAGTTTTGCAAACAAGCACTGATTTTGCAGCTGAAGTATAATCTTCCAACTAGCCCGACTATCAATGCTGAGGGCAGAAACTTCATGGAGGTCTTGTGAAAGTATGTTCATTTCACAAAGGATGCCTTTTTTCCCCGTTGGTCTCTTCAACGTATTTCCTTTTCAATTTGAGCCACAACTTTCTCAGCTTCCTCCACCTCAGCCCTTTTAAGTTTGGTCCTGTTAAACTTCATGTAGCAACATTTGTGCCAACATCCATTTTTTTCGTTCAAAGTGTTTTTTCAATACCATCAGCATAATCTGCATATATCTATGCATAAGAGAAATGGAAGCATCTGATATTTTCTTCTAGAGTTTGGTAGCCAGATCCAGCATGCTCTCTTTTTGACTCTACTGGATTAATCAACTCTGCATCTGTCTCCTTCTGGCATAACACATACTCGCTGCAGTCAGTAGAGGCATGAGATGTCTCTGTTGATGGAGATGACTCTCGAGCAAGCGTATATCTTTTTAACATGTTTGAAGCATTTGCAATAGCCAATAGTAATCTAGTATCTTTTAGCTACTGTGTAAAGTTAATATTATCCAATCACCAAGCAGCTTTCACACAACCAAGGTAGCATCTGAAAGAAAAAAGGGAAATGGGATGAAATTCTGCCAAGACTACACATTGACAATCAAAATTAGTAAAAAAAAAAAAAAAAAGTGTTCACCAATTTTAAGGTCATGGGTTGAAGCAAACTCAAGAATACACCCCTTGTACGTCCAACTGTAAAACAATATTATTTGCCTGTTAAGACAATATTATGTTAGCTTTGGCAGATATTTTAAAAGTTGGCAATGGCCTCATATCTGAAAATCTTTATTAGGCCATGCCCTGAGACTGTGGCAAAATTTATGCTTTTATCACAAAACCCACAATTCCATTTTTAAAAAAAACACACAAGTCTGATCAGCTAATTTAAGTACCACAAGTGATGGAGAATCCACCACTTACTAAGCGAGCTGTTTTGATGGTTAGTTACACTTGCCATTAAATTTTTTTCATTTTCATTAAATTCGAGCCATTGGCTCTTGCTATGCTTTTATCTGGTATTAAAGAACTATCAGATATCTTTTCCCTGTGGAGGTATTTGCAGCTATGGCTAAATCTCTAATAAGTTAAATAGGCTCGGGTCCTTAAAGGTGTCTCACTTTAAGGTGCTATCCTCAAATCATTCTGGAAGCTTTTCTCTGAATCCTCTCTAGTTTTTCAACATCTTTTAAAAACTGTGGACAGTAGAAATGGACACAGTACTCCAGTAGTGGTCTCATTAATGCCATACACAAGACGTAATATCACCTCCCTAGTCCTGTAAGATATTCTCTTAAGCATAGCGTGAGCCCATTTTACTACAGCATCGCATTGCAAGTTCATATTCAGTTGGTTACCTACAATAACCCATAAGTTCTTTTCAGAGTCATAACTTTCCAGAATACAGCCCCCATCAGACAGTGTGACCTATATTCTTTGTTCCTAGATGTAAAGCCTTGCATTTGGTTGTATTAATATGCATATTGCTCAACTTTCCTGAGCTTACCAAAAACTCCAGGTCACTCACCTGTCCAAGTAATTCTTTTTAACTACCCCGCCAATCTTTGTGTCACCTGCAAACTTTATATGTTTGTATTATTTCTATTTTTTCCAGATAAGTAGGTACTGAACAGCACTTGACCCAACCACCAATCCCACTAGTTGATAACTCTGAATTAACAACTGTTTTCAGATCTATGAGCCAGCCAGCTTTTTATCCATTTAATATGTGTATTTTGATTTTTAATAGCACTACTTTATTCATACAGCATTAAGTTTCAGAAATTAATCAGGAAGTCAAATTGAAAAGTGAAGTTCCTATAAGCAATGTTAACTCTGCCACATAGCACAAATGTAATATTTATCATCAGATTGCCTTCCTGATTCTTCTGGGTTCTCTTCATGAAGTTAAGATAGCTAGTTACAGCACCTGTATGGAATACTGCTTTCACACAGGCACAACAGACACTTAAAATAGTCATCTGTGATCAACATTAAGGTGTTATCTCAGCCATGACATGTCCTAAGCCAAACACCACACTAAATGGAAAAGGAAAAAAGCCCAACTAAGAGGAGATATAATGAAAGGGAGTAACCCAAGTGAGCTGGAGCCACGATTCCTGCAGCAGTGAAGGCATCAAAATCTAGTTTTTTAAATAAAACAAAAAACAATCTAACTAGCTATACAACTCAACTATATACAAAAACAGCCCAAAGAGAGGAACAAAGGAGACAATGAGGACAGCTGTGATCTGAGCCTGCTACTCCATGAATGCTCAAAGGAAATCCATGATACTGCTGGACACTCCATATGGAGTGTGTCATTGTGCGTAACCATCTAGATATTTTAGTTTATATAAACAAACCAACTCCACCTCCCAAAAAACCCCAACTCTCTCTCTTACTAAAGGTCTGACCCTGAAGCCATGACTGAGCTAACACTTCCTTTGAAATTAATGAGAGTTTTGCCTACTAAAGGACTGCAGAATTGGGACACAAGTTCTTGTGGCACCTGAGTATAATACAGCAAGTTTAATCATCATCTCTGCTTCAGACTTGCTCCATTACTGTTTTCTGTGTGTGTAACAATCTGGTATTTTAGCAGGCTTATCAATTTAACAGTGACTATGTGACTTTGATTGTATCTTTTAATTTTTTGTTAAAAATGTCATAAGACACAATGAATACAAGTACTGCAGTTACATCAATACAAAAAAAGCAATACAAATTAAACAGCTGAATACAAAAATACATTGAAATACATGAACACCAAAATGTAAGCTATCGCACTAATTCAGAATTGTGTATGCATGAAAAATTAAATAAACTTTTTTGTATTAGACAACTTAGGTATTCTCCACTTTAACAGTAATGTTCTTCTAGTTATGTACTTCACAATTTCTTCTATATACAGTATAGAATAAAATACTTTAAAAAGATATGACATTTTAACTCCTCAATATGTGATAGGTATCTTTTACACTAAGAATATTGACTGCATGAATAAAAACAATGCCTTACATCAACTGCTCTGAAAAGGAGGATCAACATTTTCCTTTTACTTCCTTTATGTATATTTCAGTTAGTAGGTTTGGCTTGATAAGTAAGACAATTCTTGTCTGAGTCTCTCTCACAGTAATGTACATCATATTGCTTGAATCTATACAATCATACAAAAGTGGCAATCATAATATCTAAATGTTGATTATGAAAGAGACAGCTTACACATATACAGGTCTTCTGAGTTGAATTCTAAATGACTTATTTACAATGAAAGTGCTTTTATCAGCTCTAACATGATAGAGGGTCTTTTCTACATGTCAATTATTAGTCTCCCTGAAATTGGAAAAGTATTATATAGAAAATACTGTGCAAACACTATAGCTTACTGTGAAACTGCATGTGGTTCTGAGATTAGCAGCTGAAAAGTGTTGATAATTATAATTTAAAAATAAATAACGCAAATAGGTAAACCAGTTACAAAACAGCAGAAAACTGCAATATTCACAACTGTAAAAAGACTTAATAAAGCAATTGCTAACAAAATGGTGAAGCAGTTGGATCAAAAGTCTTGAAAACATCTTTTAGTGACTTATCATCAGATTCCCCACTTGGATCATTATCTTGCATTTGATTTACCTGTCCAGGCTGTCTAACTTGCCTTGAATCACTGTACTGTGGTCTGATCAATCCTGATAAAGCTTGGATAGGAAGATTATGCACTGCTGGTGCAGTACTGGAGTGCTTAGCCTGAGATTTATTGATGCTATTTGCTTTTTCTAAATTGGCCTCTGCTGATCCGTCTGTATTTTTATCCATATTTGGGACAGACTTCTGTGGCAACAGGTCTTCTGACAGAGTAGATTCATTTTTGCTAGTATTTTTCAAAATACTTTTTTTCTGGTTCTCTCCATTCTCTCCTGAATTAACTGGCGCTGGGTCTAATGAAGATGAAATGTGGTCTCTTGGATCATACAAACTAATACCACTAAGTATTGAGCTTGGAGTTCCCAGTCTAACACCCGCTGATGACAGTTTGGGTGCATAAGGAGGCAGAATGTCTGGATCAGCTTTACATATTACAGCTTCTGAGGGCTGGGATGAACCAATACCAGATCTGGTTAGACGAGGGTCAAATTTTGGAGGATGAGAATCCTTTGTGATTCCATGGTGAGTATCTGTACTAGACAGTCTGTGGAGTCTGGGATCAACGTTTTTTTGTAAGCGAGGATCTCCTAATTTGCTTGAACTACTGGCATGCAAATCTGCAGACTGATCCAAAGAGCCACTTCTGCTTGTTATATTATTTTTTGCTTTTGCTGCCAGTCTTGGGTCAGCTGGCATTGCATTTGGAAGGGGATCACTTTTTAAATTACGTAATTTATTAAGCCTCTGGTCAGCTATAAGTGGAGGAAGAGGTAAATTAATTGAAGACACCGGGTCAGGTTTCGGCAAGGGTATTGGAAGTAGATCTTCAGGAGCCCATACAATATGTTTAGCAAAGTTTGGTTTGGTCAGGATAATATCCATTTTAATGTGGCTGAACTGTCGAAGCTGAGATCTTGGATCCCTTAATGTTACACCAGGTAAAGGTTCCAAAGGTATTAGAAAAGCTCTCTCTCTCAATTCTCGTTCTCCATCCTCTTCATCATCATCCATTCCTTTTTGCTTGACCTTAATTCCAGTGGGTGCATGATGTAAATCTAACTTTGTTCCACCAACAGAAGAACTTGCAAGACCACTTTCATTAACCTTTAACATTCTGGGATCCCGTGCAAGCCTTGGGTCAAAAGATGACGACTCTGTAGGTTTCCTAGTATTTGATCTAGGAGTGGATCTCAGTCTCGGATCAACAGCCTGGTTTCCTGTACATTTCTCTTTAGAAAGTCTTGGGTCAGTAGGAACAATGACCATATGTTGTTCTGTGGAATGTTGTTGCCGATTCCTAATATTCTCTGTTTGTTTCTTTAAGGTTTTTAATATCGATTTAACACTGCTTCCCTCTTCCTCTTCGCTACTAGAGTACCAGTTTACGTTATCATCTGAAAGAAAACAAAGATTAGTCAAACAAATGATCACTGGAGATTCAACAGACTTTGAACTAAGTATAATTTCTTAATAACTGGCTCTTGTCTGATGTTAAGACTTAGCAAAATAAAGTCATAGCAACTATAAATTAGGATCACAGAAATCAGCTAGTGTAAGTAAGCAAAAAAAAATCTAGTTATAACAACTTAAGAATAAACACTCAACTGCTGGTTTCTCTTCTTTTGTATACCTCTTCCAATATGTGTGTGTCAGAAAATAACTATTCCTGTCCACAATTCTGTTTAACTTAAATTTCATAAAAAATGTATTTTTAAACACATGACTCTTGATGTAAGTGACCTTTATTGTTGGTTATGGGGGGGAAGACATGGCTTGCTGCTGTCTTAAATGGTGAAGGTGGAAATGCTGAACTGCTACTCTATTACCCTTTCATATTTGAAACCCAAAATGTAAGGGATTCAGGGAGAAATCAGGTTCCAGAAAGGGAGATAAGGCAAGGTATTTAAACAAAATTAGATTACTGAGAACAAATTATCAACCACTACTGCAGTTAGTGGGAAGCCCTATAATTGTAATATCTCCCAGCCCATCAACATCATCTCAGTCACATCTAGCATAAGTTTCAACCAACTCCCTTTCAATCCATGCCCCAGTCTCACCTGGACACTGAATAAGATCACTGACTGTTTTGGACCGGTCAGATGAAAAGACGACAAAGCTGAGTGGCATCCATATACTGAAAACACCACAGCTTATGTTCCCTTACTAATCCTTATAGCTCCCTACAAACATTAAATAATAGATGTTACAATATGGAATCCAGAGGACTCCATGTGTGAGCACCTTAAGAGAGGAGGAGCAGTTTCCTACTACTACCACCGCCTTCTGAGGATGCTCTACAAGGAAAGAACTGAGTCACTCTAAAGCAGCCTGTCTGCCACTGCTCTGATCTGAAGGTGAGTCAGCAACACCTCATGATCAACAGCACTGAAGACAGCTGATAGATTTAATAATACCAGCATGAACACTATCTTCATCCATTGCCAGGAAGAGATAATCTACCAATGCAGTCTATGTCCCAGACCCAGGATCATACCCAGATTATCATGGAGGTCTGAGATCACTAGATACTACAAGAGTTGTCTTGCCACAGCCTTTTTGATAATCTTGAACAAAACTGGAAAACAGGACACAGGGTGATAGCTGGCCAGTTGTCGGCATCTGCCAATGATTTCCTGGGCAGTGGCAGTACTCATCCTTCTTTAACAGAAACAGATTATCTGTCCTCCCTTCAAGGAAGCAATAGAATCATAGAGTTTAGGGCCATAAGGGACCACCAGATCATCTAGTCTGATCTGCTGTAGGTCACAGGCCACCAACACCACTCAGTAGCTACACACTAAACCCAACAACTGAAATTGGATCAAAATATTACAGCCCAGAGGAGACTAGACTGCAGAAAGAGAACAGGAATGCCTGAGGTGCACCAATTCCCACGACACCTGCAATGGCAAGGAAATGATTAAGTGAGCCACACCCAGATAATTTCTGTCAGGTGACCAGCACCAACACTCTGAAGCAGAAAATGAAAAAACCCCAAGATCGCTGTCCACTTGATCTGGGGGTAAATACCTTCCTGACACCACATATGGCAATCAGTTAGCTCCTGAGCAAGTGAGCAAGAACCAACCAGTCAAGCACCTGAATGCTCGGTGTCACCTCAGAGCACTGGCCCACACCATCCAGTGTCCCATCTTCAACTGCAGCCATCTCTGATGCTTCTGAGGAAGGAGACCAACCCTCCCCCACCCTGAATATACTGGGAGAGGGAACCCCTTCCTGACAACTGCAGATGGCTGGCTGAAGCCCTGATGCATGAGCTTTTAGGAACACAAGACATGAACCAAGATTGAGCCCCAGGACTGCTAAGCTCTGCCCTTCAACATCACAAGCAATCACTTCATACAACTGCACTCATAAATTTGTGCAGATCTCTCATAAAATTGATTAGCTGTTTGCTCCTGCAACTCCTTTTGGGAGGCTATTCAATAACTTTCTTCTAGTTTCCAGCTCCAATTTGTTCACAGCCACTTTATACCCATTTGTTCTTGTGCTACCACTGTCCTTTAGCTTAAATAGCTCTTCTCCCTCCCTGATGTAGGTCCCCTAATGTATTTATAGAGAGCAATCATATCCCCTTCTCAGATTTCTTTTTGCTAGGCTAAACAAGCCAAGCCCTTTCAGGGTATGTCTACATTGCAGATGAAAACTCGTGGCTGGCCCATGCCAGATGACTCGGACTCACGGAGCTCAGGCTGTGGGACAGTTTCACTGCAGTGTAGACTTCCGAGTTCAGGCCTCAGCCCAAGCTCTGGGACCCGGTGAGGTGGGAGGGTCCCAGAGCTTTGGCTGCAGCCTGAGCCTGGAAGTCTACACTGCAATGAAACAGACCCACAGCTTGAGCCCCGCAAGCTGAGTAAGCTGGCATGGGCTAGCTGCAGGTTTTTAATTGCAGTGTACACATATCGTCAGTGTCCTAAGACTGGCCATCCATTCCCCAGCATGTGGCTGAAATTCTTATTATTAGATCCTACGTGCATGACCTTGAACTTTGAACTATTGAATTTCATCCTATTTCTGTTGCTCCAGTCGTCAAGGTCATCCAGACCTTCTGTATAATATTCTGATCCTCCTTCTGTATTGTGGATGCCTCCCAAAATTGTACTAGCAGCACACTTCATTAGCACAGTTGTACTTCTGTCCCATGGTTATTAATAAAAATAACTAATAAGACTGGTACCAAGACTAATACAACAGAACATCAGTTGTGAACTGACTGGTCAACCACATACCTAATTGGAAACCAGAAGAATGCCATCAGGCAGCAACAGAGACAACAACAAAACAAAAATGTGTTAAACGTAAATTACTAAATAAAGGGAAAGTTTAAAGAGAGATTTGACAAGGTGCTTGTTTCATTTACATTAAGAGGGTTAAAAGCAGTATTTTTCTTCTGCATAGTAAAGTTTCAAATAGTATTATGTCAACATTCAGTTATAAACTTTTGCAACGAATAACTATAATTTGTTCAGAGTTTTCAACATTTCAGAGTTATGAACAACCTCCATTCCCAAGGTGTTCCTGGCTCTGAGGTTCTACTATATTAAAGAGCCCACAGAAAAACTGAAGAACAGGTTAGGAAAAGAAGCAAGGAGTAAGTTATTCAGTTGAAATTAAAGTAGGAACTCATATAGGCCTAGTGTAATTAATGGAAACAGTTACAAAATAAAAATGGGAATATTATACCAACACAATATAAAAGAACATTTTTGTTTAGAATGTAACAATCAACATTACCTTCTTCCTTGCTCATTGCCCTCTGAGACTGACTGCTGATTGGTTCTCCATCTTCTTGCTGTTTTTGACTAAGTCTTACAAAAAGGGCTTTCTGCATTGCTGGAAGAAAATCCGGTACATTAATAGCAGGTTTATGGCCTGTTTTACTGACATGATCTGACTCATTTCCACTCTTATGTGAATCTTGAACAATGAGGTGAGCCTGATGATCAGTAAATTCTCCATGCCATGTTCCATCTGCATATACAATATTAAAAAAGAATCAGCTAATTTACTGCTAACAAATAGCCAGAGAAGACTTTACAAGGCAATATTAGTTGAAATAAATTTGAGAATATTTATAATTCCCACCATATAAAGGTTAATCTTTGAATTATTTCATATTGAAACAGGCTGAAACATGACATACAAACGGCAAAATCAGCTCTGATATTTTCCCCAATAGAAAAAAACTGTACTTTATTTGCAAAAAATAATGAATTGTAACAAATCTTACAATTCTCAAGTTTTCAGATGACTTTTCACCAATTTGCACACATATAGCATACTAAAATAAACTATAAAATGATACTCTCCCTTTGGCTAGAATACCAGTAAGAAAGGGTTTTATCAAATCTAATGTGAATAGAACTGTTTTTTAAAGGGAATATCTGCATTTACAAACAGAGAGAAACACTACATTAAAAATATTTTAAAATAGCAAAGATGAGTACTCAAAAAGTTAGGAAACATCAGAATTAAGGCTAGCACTGCAACTTTTATTATTATGATAGAAAAAAACTGTAACGTTAAATTCTATAAATTTTGAGAGGTGAACAGAGCTTCTCTATTGCTTTGATAAATCAGGAAGATTGAGGGTGAGAAGTCAGATTTTACTAGACAATACCTGAAAGTTTAACAAAACACCAATACTGGAACCACAAGGTGCTGAGGCAGTCACTCAAATACATTAAACAGAAAAAGCAGATCTTAACTGAGGCAGTGTTTGCATTAAGACTATGAGTAAAATTAAAAGACTGGTATTTAGGCTCCTTGTATCTAGTCAATTGAAAATGAGGCTCCTGAACATCTTTCAAATAGGAGGGTTTTAGGATGACTTCTTGGTCTGAAGGAGAACAAGGACAACTACCAGCTGTTCAGGATAAACAAGTTCTCAAAGATTCATCTAGTTTCAGGTTAAAAGTTAGACTCTACCTTGATCTTAGCAGAGAAAGTGAGGTTACTCATCTGTAACAGGAGGTTCCTTGAGACATGTGATCCCTATCTGTATTCTACTTGTGGGTACACATACACACCATGCACCCAAAATCAGAGATTTCTAGCAAGTAGTATCCATTGACCTGCATGTGCACAGTTGTTCACCCTCCTTGTTCCTCTAATATCATTTGGACCAACATAGCTACAACTCCACTGCGTATGGTGAGTACAGAACGAAGAGCTTAAGGAGTCAGAGGGAAGAAAACTGATTGGCTTGTTTAGCCTAATGCATTAGAATTCTTGTAAATGCTAAATTTACAAATACTAGTCCTAGTGTCTTTACTTCAGTCAGTGCTATAGCATAGCTCTCTGCTAGATTTTTTCTCTTTTTTGAAAGTTTAGAATAACTTTTTTCTTTTTTTTAAAAGAAGGTTGTTTCACAATATTCTTTAAAGATACATCTCAAAACAGGCTAATTTTTCTAAAATTTCTTTTGATTCTTCTAGAGGTGCAGTAATACTTCAGAAAACAGACACATCTCACCAAGGAACAAAAACAATTTTGAACACAAACTTACCTCCTGTGCTATTAGTTGGCTGAAAGCTATGTACAGCTTGATGTGAATAGTAATTGTCATAGAAATCAGCTGGGTTCTGAATAGATTCATAATTGATATTCTGCTGTCGTTCACCAGGAATCTGCTGATACAGTGGGCCTGGTGGGCAATGATTCTCTCTGGGTATATTCATCATATGTCCTTGAACTCCTGGAGTGTTGTATGGTGCACCAATGCCTGGAGGTGTTAAAGGTGGACCAGCCTGTGCTTGAATTGGTATGCCAGTTTGACCCTGTGGTCCTAAAAAGCCTGGTGGAACAGGTTGCAAAGGAGGGCTGTGTGGCACTGCTGGACCTTGGGGTCCTGTACACTGGTGATGCCCCGGAGAACCTGGGTGCATTACCGGTCCATTATGTCCTTGTGGTATGCTGGGACCAGGCCCTGGACTTGACCCTGGATTATACATATGCTGAGGATGTGGGTCATTTCCCTGAAACTGCGGTCTTGGTGGTGATGTGCTGTTATAGAACGTTGGTGGCCTGTAAGTAGAAAACTGACAAGTAAAGAACAAGCACATATACATGCTACACAAAAGCAGACTGCAGCACATATCATTTATACATTTTAAAAAGGCAACATTTTTAAAAATACACTTTCCTCTCCTTGCCATACCTTTCTAGAAGTTTGGAATGACATCTCTCTTCTGCAACATTTTACCCTGTCCCTATGATAAACAAGTCACTGCTTTATCAAGCATGATGTGGAACGGAATGATTGGCTTTACATCAGAGAAAGAACAGGAAGCAGCAAAAATTGGATTGAAAGTAAATCAGAGAAAACCAAGATGATAAATGTAGGAAACTAGACAATGCATGCAAACGTGTAGGTGGATGGAAAAGAAACTGAACAGGTAGAAAAGTTATGCTCTCTGGGGAATATGACGACACCTGAAAGTAGCTGCGATAAAGATATCCACATGAGATGAGGAAAAGCAAACATCACTTTTGGAAGGATGAACATCTGGTCAACAGAGATCTCCACACCAAACTAAAGGTCAGTTTATATCATGCAATTGTATTAAGCACGCTCGTGTACAAAGCGGAGACTTGGCTGATGACAGTAGCTAACAAAAAGAGATTGGAGGAGGCTGATAAGAGATGGCTAAGGAAAACATTACGTATTTCAGGGAAAGATAAAACAACAAATGCAAGACTGTGGGAGCTGATAGAGCAGAACATGTTAGAAAATATCAAAGAAAGCAAGCTCATGTGACTAGGACATGTAAATAGACGGAGGGTGGCAGACATGCTAAACAAACACTGAATTGGGTATCTGAAGAAGGAAAGAGAAAGCTAGAAAGGCCAAGGAAGAAGACAGTAAACAAAGGATATTGACTGCGCTAGCATCATCTGAGACGAAGTATCCAACTCGCTAGTGACCATAATCAGTGGAGGAACTGGACTACCTGATGTGTCAGCTGTACAGGAGAAACTAAGGTCTAAGGTAAACACTGCACTTAATACTGCAAGATATCTTCTGTTCACTTTAACCTGCACGAATATCACTGATGCGTGGATGTGAACAGCACTAGGAACTGTATTTTCTTAGTCGAGTGGTTCTTCAGACCATCAGGGAATGATTACAGTTTTTCCATACTGTAATGGTTTCCCTTTCTATTTTTTCCCTGAAGAAGAGCTCCGTGTAGCTTGGAAGCTTGTCTCTTTCACCAACAAAAGTTGGTTCAATATAAGATAATACCTCACCCACCATGTCTCTCTAATATCCTGGGACCAACATGGATAGAAAAAACACTGCAACAACCCTTTTTCACCTAAAAGGAGTGGGGGAGTTAGAAAAAAGCTGTTTAGATTCCAAATGTTCTTGGGGAGATCTGTTCAAATCTTTGGTGCCAAGCAGATATGAGGTTGACAGGGGCAAACTAATTCTTATAGTAAACATCTGTCCACATTACAAACACATCACATTGTGTGCCACAAATCCATCACAAATGGCAATCATGAGTAACCCAAGAGTGGAGCAGCGGAATAGATTTTGCAGTCAACAGCAAGGTGTATTGGCAGAATTGTGTGTGTAAGTTTGCACAACCTGCCCAAATTACCAGTTTAAAACATCCCAAGACCAACAAAGACCTGAACTCAGAGTTGAAGAAATCCAACTCAACAGGACCAGATAAAACGTCTTATCTAACAATTAGGTCTAAATTTTATGGGAGGTGGCTAGGTAAGAGGAACAGCTCAGGTAAAGGCAGTGACGTCTGGCAGAGTTAAAATAGCAACAACGAAGACCCTGCACAGAGTTTCATCAGGGTGTTCCTTCACTGACTGAAGTCAAGAAAGAACTGACTATCAGGGAAACTAGAGAGAGATGGAGGTTTGTTCACCATGCAAAGGAAGGTGGGTTCATAGTCATTCAGAGGACTGGAAAAACAGAGTGAAGGAAGTGAATTCCTTGCCTGTTTCTTCTGGCAAGGTCAAGACCCAGGAATAGTAATCCTGTGTACAGGGTATTAGATACACAAAAGATACTATAATTATGATAGTAAATAGTGGAAATTCCCCCTCCCCCCCCATAGATAGCAAATTCTGGAAATCCTCAAGGCTATCAATTTCTTCTAAAAATGTGGTGTGGTCCATTTCTCAAATGTTTATAAAGCCATTTTTCATTCTAAAACCTACTTTTTTCCAATCTTGTGTGCTAAATCCACAGTAGGTTTCACAACAATCTCAAACAGAGATGGAATTTTCTTGAATTCACCAGAAGGATCTTGAAAAATTTCTGTATCAGACTCAGAAAATGAAAATTGCTCGGGTGGAGTTGGCAGAAGTCCAACTCCTGGAGGTGGCTTAGGAAGAGGAACTATGCCACGCTTTCTGAGTTCCTCCAGTTCTTTTTCATCTTCATTTTGTGGCTCCTCTTCAGTATTCAAAACCTAAAACAAAGCAATGCAGTGAAATTTTTTATTGTACTAAATTTGCACTGAACGTAACATTTCATTGTAGCACTTCATTTTATATTTTAAAATAATTAAACTGCTCTGTAATAGTATGTATATTATATATTGCCTGCCATTAACATCGAAATCAGAAGAATTCTAAATCCCCCCTTAAAATTTCTTCTAGGTCAGCCAGGAATTAAACTATTTCTGCAATATGGAACATACACTTTTAGGAGGCCCATGTCCCTTGATCAGTAACTTCAGATGATGGAAAGCAGTAACATGTTCTAAAATACATATAATATATTTCATGCCATATGAGTATATATTTAAAAATGGAGAGAATAAGGAAGTTGTCAAAGAGGTGGTAAAGAAGAGTGAAAGAGTAGAGCAGAAAAAATAATGGATAAAGAGGAGGAGAGAGGTGAAAAAAATGAAGGGGGAAAAAGAGAGAAGGAAAAGAGAATTCGTTGTGTAGCATGTGATCACAGAGCCAAACTTCAGGGCTGAGATTTTCTCAGGGAGCTAGGATGTTAAACATCACTGGGAGATAGGTACCTATCTCCTTTAGACCCCTGGAAAGATCCCAGCCTATATTTATTCCATTTGACTGCCTTGCCACTCAGAAATAACTTTCACTTACTGTACCAGTATATGCATTACTCACCTTATCTAGCAGTTCTTTTGTTTCTTTAGTTAATGGAGCATGAGAAAACTTGCACTTATCCCCTTGATAACATTTTGCTCCTGTATGATAGAACTTGCAAGGAAATTCATGTAGCAGCAAAAATATTAAGGACTCTAACAGGTAGCAACATTTAATTTGCAAAGTAATATTCAGTGAGATTTCCACTGCTCCTAAACACTTACCATTTCCAGAATCATATTTTAAGCATTATGGCAAGACTAACCAGCAATTCACTGTTTAATCCCATTTGACACTGCTAGACTGATTATATGTATTTAATCTGCTCCTCCCAAAAACAAAAAAAAATCAACCCCCCAATCCCCTACTAAAGTCTAACTTCAAGTCTTTATTAATCTTTTAATATATGAAATAACCTAATAATCTGTCAAACTAAAGCCAATAACTTCAGAAAAAGATGAAGCTCCCTCCTTAGACTATCTAATTTTTCCTACTGTAAGTGTCTCAATATAGCGAAGTTATGCATTATTAGGTATAGTCTCTTCTTGAAGCAAGGGAAATTTAATCCTTTAAATGATGTATTACTTACGACAGGGATTAAATATGAAGTTTTATCCCGGACTTTAAATTTCCAGATATTTATCTGTTTAAATTAAAACTTGTACAATTATCGAATCAATCAATGATCAAAACCTTTATTTGTATTAAAAACCATATACTAGTCCATGAAATTTAGAGACAGATTACGTGTAAGAAAAGGGAATCTTCACTGAAGTGTGTGTTTCAGGAAGAGAATGGTTGAAACAGCAGTTCTTGGGGTTTTTTTAAAATATAAAAGCTGTGTTATCCAGCACTTTATCAGCTGGAAAGCTCTATTAACCGGTATTTCTGATATCTCCCAATACAAATCTTCAATCTAGTAACCGGGACTAGTATACTGCCCAGGAGATTATGCAATTGCACATTCTGCACTCTACTTTTATGCAAAAGAGGCAGAAGACAAGTAAGCAAGCTGGTATCAGGGATTTATTCAAAAAAGCAGCTTCCAAGGTGTGTCATAGGGTCATTACAGATTCAGCCGCAGCTCCTACACCGTTTACATCCACAACGATGATTAATGTTGATAATAATGACCCTGAGGCACTGCAAGATCCTGAAATGCCTTCTGATTCATCAAAGATTAAATTATGTTCAGTGTAAGTTTTAGCGTTAACTATATTTTTAGTGTTTTGGGTGTACGCCATGTGCTGCCCATGGTGATAAGTAGTGTCATAAGATAACCTACTATATAGAAAACTTTACCTGTATACACCTAAGTGCTTCAAGAAACCAACCACTCTGCAGTGCTGTACTACAATTGGATTGGTGAGTATCTGTATGCTATTTAATATATTTTATTCATTTTACTGTATTCTAATTCTTTGAAAATTGATATTCCATTGGTAAATATAACTCTTAGTTAACCGGAATTTTTGATTAACTGGCACACCCCATTCCCTCATCATACCAGATAAAGCTTTTACTGTATGTTTAACTGGAATTTTTGATTAACTGACACCTCTCATTCTGCCGGACAACAAAGCTTTTAATATATGCGCACACATGCACGCGCACACACAGCTTTATAAAGTGTGGTTCTGATCTAAAAAATGATCAAGTGTTATTGTCAGGTTCCAGGTTTGTGTGTACAATTTGAAATATATTCAGTTTGCAAATATAACTTTTTTTTTTTTTTTTTTTTTAACTGCGAGACTTTCAAACTTAATCCAGGTTTTAAGAGTTAAACTATGATCTTTCCTTGTCATGGATCATCAGTAGAAAAGGCTCTGCAGGACAAATTATACCCTTAGTGACACTCATGCAACCCAGCTGCCTTCAGCAGGATTTGCACATGCATAGCTGATTAAAATTCAGCAAACAATTCTGTTGAGGAAGCCATGAAAGAAGAGACTCCTGCTTTCTCTCTCTTAGTTGTGTTGCTAAATGGAATCAAGAGCAGTAAAATTCATTTATTCATTAAAGCAAGCTAATCTGACTCTGAATTCCCACCCCAAAATCTTTAACTTTATTTTAGATTGGTAAGGGCATTTCAAAACAAGCCATGCCATTATTTATATCACTAAAAACATCCCACACACTAAAGCAATCAAGGTAAGATTACATAACTGACAGCAACCATAACATCCAGTTCTCTCTCTCATACACAAAACCCTCACCATCCAAATTCAACAGAAAAGTTTGATTGCTGGTCAGGGAAAAATAAACTCTGCTTGCACAGTTAAAACAACTCCAAGTGAATATGAATCAGTGTTAACCATCCAACACACAACTACACATAAAAACTAATACCTTATTTTTGTTCATGAAATAGTTGTACCAACTCTGTGGCTTTGTACAACCATGCACAATACACAAGTGCTATTTTAACAATTCAAGACTGCAGACCTGATTTGTGCAGTTATTTACATCTGTGCACTACGTATGCCAGCAGGTGTACAATGCTATTCAATGAGGAGTATTTTATAATCACTTTACAAAGGTACAAGTAACCCATTCCCCCCTCCAACTCCAAAAAGTGTTTTGTGTGCGTGTTGGGGAAAGCCATCCTGTCGCCACCCAGCTCTTATCTTCCTCTCACACAAACCACTGTCCTGCCCCTTCATTCAGAAATAGGATCAAATAATGATGTACACCAGCTCCCTGTGCTAAGGAGGTATAGGATGGTACTTAACTGCACCTTCTGCTCCAGACTGGAAGGACATGGAGATCTTGAAGTTGTCATATCTCATTTTTACTACAGAGAGAACTGGCAGTTGTGTTTACCATTTCCACTGAAGGAACCAAGAGGTGGCTATGATGTTGCAGGATCCCTAATGTATGTCTTTATGGGATACCAGACACACAAAATACATGGTAAAAGGTAAACTAATTTCTAAGAGTTCTTAGTTTTGAACTTCCAATAATACCCCAATAGTAAGAAGGATTTTAAAAATTAAGTATTCTATAATTTTATCTTGTCAATGTTGCTTTCGTAAAAACAAATTCATGGGATAAAAGCTTGTGAAACAACTGTAATGTTTAAATTTTTTTTATATATAATCAGGTTAAATCTCAAAAGAAAAACTGTAAAGAATCCATGGAAAATACCTAACTATAATTTGAAAAACTTCTCTCTTTCACACACATATCACCGTACACTAATTGCACGAACTTTGCAAATGATATTTCACAATAAAAACACAATCAGTCAGTGTGTTTATAAAGTGTCTAAAGAAAAATCAGATTATCCTAAAATATAAAAACCTTAACTAGGATTGTAATTCAAATATAGTTTTTCCCAAAGGATATTATGCAAATAAATGCAGTTCTCTCCTTTGGTACAATAACCCTGTATGTAAAACTTGCAGATTTCTTTTTTCTTCTCTATCTCCGCATCATGATCAAATTTACACTGGTCTCCCTGTAAATATGACAGAAAAGGAGAGACAAAGATTATCAATTCTAAATGCTGAATTTATTCAACTTCATATTTTAACAATGATGCTTTCATCCTGTTTATCCAGTTTTGAACTTTTCTCTCTATTGACAATACATGTATTTTATAAGCATGTCAATGTTCTTGAGATTCCAAAAAGAAGTGGAGATAAAGAACCTTTTAGCACATTCTCAGACTAGAGTCCACAGAGTATATGCTGGTTGTCCATGGAGAGTAGGCTGGTCACATGGCACTGTTTTTTTTCCTTGAATCCATCTGGTAAATTGCATTAAAAGAAGCTAAAAATGAAGAGGTTACTTATCTTGTGCAATAATTGGAGTACTTAGAGATGTACCCCCTTATGGGTGCTCCACTTTGAGGTGCATGTGCACTTGAAGTGGCGCACTCATAGGGACACTAGTCAAAGTAACATTAAATACCTTCCTAATATCTTTCAATTTAAGCAAATGTGCAGTTGTTGCAAGAAAATTGTGGATCACAAATGCAAGGGGAGGAGGATTATGCTATGAAAAAGTATCAGAAACTATTACATAGGGACTGGCCATCTAGACCAGGGGTCTCAAACTCAAACCACCACAAGGGCCACCTGAAGACTAGTACATTGGCCCGAGGGCTGCATTACTGACACCTCCTCCCCTTGGCCCCGCTCCCACTCCACCCCTTCCCTGATTCCAACCCCTTCTCTGAAATCTGCCCCCTAACTCTGCCCCCTCCTTCCCCCAGGGAATGCTGGAAGGGTGTGGGGTGTGGCAGGGGCTCAGGGCAGGGAGTTGGGGTGTGGGGTGCAGGAGGGATGAGGGGTATGGCAGGGGGTTGGGATGCAGCAGGGGGTCAGGACCAGGGTTCGGGGTGCAGGGTGCGGCAGGGGGTCGGGTGCAGCAGGCAGCTCATGGAAGGGGGTTGGGGTGCAGGAGCGGTGTGGGGTACAGCAGGGGGCTCAGGGCAGGGGGTCAGAGTGAAGGGTACGGCAGGGGGTCGGGGTGCGATGGGGGATCAAGGCAGTGAGTTGGGGTGCAGGAGGGGTGTGGCAGGGGGTCAAGGTGCAGGGTGCGGCAAGGGGCTCAAGGCAGGGAGTTTGACTGCACGAAGGCTCCCTGCCTGCCTGCCCTGCCCCCACGCCACTCCAGGAAGTGGCTGGAATGTGGGGGAGCAGGGGTATAGGGGTGCGTGTATTGCTGTGGTTTCAGGCACCGCCTCCAGCATCTTCCATTGGCTGGGAATGAGGAACTGCGGCCAATGGGAGCTCCGGTGCGCGTTGGGCTGGAGCCGCTCTAGGTAAATGCTAGGGGAGGGTGGGGGGGCTGCGAGGAGCTCGCAGGCCGCAGAAAATAACCTCCCGGGCCACATGCAGCCCGCAGGCCACGTGTTTGAGACCCCTGATCTAGAAAATACAAAAAAATCATATAAACTGTATTACTTTACATTATGACTAGTTCCATGGAAAGTTTTACATAATAATAATTTTTGAAAATACTTTCAAAAAATAAAGTACAACTGTTTTATAACTTTATAAGGGGAAGGATAGCTTAGTGATTTGAGAATTGGCCTGCTAAACCCAGGGGTCTGAGTTCAATCGTTGAGGGGGCCATTTAGGCATCTGGGGCAAAAATCTGTCTGGGGATCGGTCCTGCTTTGAGCAGGGGTTGGACTAGATACCTCCTGAGGACCCTGACATTCTATGATTCTATGAACTGTAGGTGGCACTAAATACTCATCATATTGGGAACCATGAGATTTAAATACCATAACAGACAACGTCATGAAAATATTCAAGACTATTACCTTATATTTCCACCAGGAATTTGGAAAGAGCCTTATTACATTTTATTTTTACTTTGGAAGTAAATGATAAAGAAAAAAAGTTCACAATCATGAAAAGACACAGAAAATTGTGTACTTCCAAATTCACAGTGGAATTCGGAATAAGTGACATAATAAACATTTTTGACACACATCAGATTAAGAGCAAATATGTAATTTTTTCATAATTTATTTCAAATTTCTATATTATATCTTATAATTGATTAAAAGATTAACTTTGGTACCAGAGAATTAAGCTGCACTGTATTATTACTTTCAGAATGATGCAATAGCAGAATCTACACAATGGTAGGCTAGCATGCCATGGATTATGTCTGGCTCTAATATTCTAATTCAATTTCTCTTCCTCCTGTTTCCCAACCCCTCCTAGCTGCTCAAGTTTTTCAGGTCTGCCTTTCTTGGAGGTTTGGGAAAGCATATTTTCTCCCTTTCTTAGGCTGGAGAGATAAGTACTCTTTGTGCATAATTAAAGCACTGTTTTTCACTGTGTCCAAAAATCTATAATATCCAAGAAAAGATTATTTTTAAAACAGAAATGAATCACTAAATCACCCTTCGTAGGTCCAAAATTAAATATTAAAAAATACAGATTACATATTACACTAATTTCAGATTCTAATATTGCTGGACACAGGTGTATTTATCATACTGAACCTGCTAATAAAATAATTGATCGATAGTATATCATTTTTATATAATTTACATTGCACAGTGAAAGGCTATGTAGTTTAATAGTTTTCCCTCAAAATTTTCTCGTGTTTATTTTATTTATACTTCCTGCCAAACAATACTAAGGCAAAAAAAACAAGGTTACATAAAACAAGTTTTCCTGATATTAGCTAAATTGAAATAGACTGCCCATCCTTTCTCTGACTCCCGCTAGAGATACATACATGCATGCATATAAAGTATATATTTACCTTAATACATCTTCCCTCAAGAAAATATTTACATATTTGTTTTCCTTTATGTTCCACCGTATGTTGATTTATGAATTCCTGACTCATATTCACCCATTTCTTCACTGGTTTGCCTTCCTATAAAAGGAAATAAAAATATTTTAAATTTATGTGTTACAGTTACTATTTTAAATATATTTGCAAAACAACAATTACAGCATTCAAAGCAGTAGTTACCCCAAAATGGAATAAAATTTCAAAATAAAATGACAGTAATTCATGACTTGAGTGTTTTCAAATTACTGTATGCAGTTCAGAGAAAGGCTATTCTATCTCAAAATACAAAGTAAAACCAAATACGCATTTTAAATGTTCTTGGATGTTCTAGTATTGTTCTGCAAGACCAAGTAAAGTAAGATTCTTGGGTGAAAATAGCAAGCTTTCTGTTATAAATGCAACAAATTTAGAATCCTCTTTCAGATACCATAAAGATTTGTACATCTCAGTTTTGCAAATGTATACAGGAAAAAAAATAAAAATGTACCTCTGTTGTATGGGACAAAATAACTGATACTTCATATATTCAATGATCTCAAGACAATAACATTACAGTTAGATTAGTCACTAGCTGAGGGCCCAAATACAGCAACTTGGAGTTCCCTCTGGAATGCCAGAATACTAATAGTTAATAGCCAAGCAGTATGAGCCAACTCTCAACCCTGATATGAAGTCTCCTTCCGTTATATATTTTAATGTAAAAACTTTTAGTGGTTGGTATTTTCTTCTTATGAAAAAAAAAATCAGAAAGAAGACAACAGAATGGTGCTGATGGGGTCTTCACCACCCTCTTCAGTCACTTTGCCAGTCTCAGTACCCTCCTCTTAGGAGAGGATGCTCCTCTAGCTGGGACTTTACTTTCCAACCCAGAATGAGAAAAATCAACCAGGCCCACTACAGAACTGTTTGCCTCCACCCAACTGATGAGCAGGAAGAGGTCCAGGGATGTTCACAGAAAAGGGGATCCCCCAACACATGTGGGAGGGAAGGGCACAAATAGGGCTGCGTGAGGAGAACTAGGCAGAACCTAGAAGGGGTGACAGCTCAGCACACTGCATCAACGGCTGCTCCTGGTGGTGGGGAAGAACTTGAAGAGTTCAACAACTTGCTGCATCAGCTCTGGGCTTTTCCCTTAGCTTCTGCCCCAACAGCCCAAGACCCACAAACATTCACACTCCCTTATCACTCCCAACCTCTTTCACACATCCAGAGTTTAAATAGCCAAAAAAAGCACATTACAGAAGCATCTGAGGGCTCCAGCTGAAACTGGGGCCCCATTGTGTTAAGTGCTGTATAAATAAAGGAAGAATGCTGTTGCACCAAAAAGTTTACAATCTGAATTGACAAGACAGTAAAAGGGAAATATTACCACCTACATTTTACAAGCGAGGAACTGCTGCACAGAGAAATAAAGTGACCTGCCCAAGGTCACACAGGAAGTCCATACCAGAGTCAGTTCTTGAACTTACACGTAAGTACTCATGTGCTCCATGTGTCTGAGACTAGAGATTTCCAGCAAGTTCATGCCTCTGCAGTTGCATGCACTCCCAACCCCAGTGCTCTGTACCAAGAGTATAAAGCGGCAGCGATCTCTGACACCTCTAATTCCTCCTCTTAGTGCAAATCCAGTCATGATCCAAAGCAAAAGAGAAGGAGAGCGGACAGTGGACTACAGACAGAGACCACACATCTCCAAGAACCTCTTGTTACAGATACGTAACCTCTCTTTCTTCTTTGAGTGCTGGTCCCTGTGTGTATTCCACGTGTAGATGATTGGTAAGTAGTATTCAAACCGGAGGATGGTCTGAGGATGTCCCACCTATCAATGAAGAATACTTTTTTTGTCGCCCTCACATTAGCCAGAAGTGTAAGTGAACTGGGCAGCATTTATGGCTGACTCATAAACCATGTGTTTTAAGGAGAAGGTTCAAAGGGTGGTCTGGTAGGTATTGTGAGCACAAGACTGAGGTTCTAACAGTGAGAAGGTCATAATGAGACCTTTCAGGTATCTGACTGTTAGGTGAGACTTCTATGGGAGGACAGAAGGTATGGAGTGCTGTGACGAATGACAAGTCATGATGTCTTGAGGGTGAGGAGGTAATTTAAAAAAGCAGACGTATCTTCATCTTCCATAGATAGATGGTTCTCTTGAGTCCAGGCAGAGAAATCCCACCATTTAACTATATAGCATTTTCTTGTGGAATCTTTTTCTACTGTGACTGAGAATAGTTTGAACTGTCTCTGAACATAAATGCTCTTGGTTTGAAGCCCATCCAAATAACAGACCATAAAATGAAGAGGGTCTGGGTTGGGAGGCCTGATCTTGCAGTTTTGCTGAGTTAACAGATCCAGGAAGGGTCAGATGCTGACGGGAGGATGGGCTGACGTAAAAGGTCCTGAAGCCAGACCTGTCTGGGTGCAACTGGACCCAATGAAATGTTTGAGCTTTGTTATGCCAAATCTTTCACAGAAAATGTGGTAGCGGTGACATGGGAGAAAAAGTGCATCTCAGGTGGTTTGTCCAGGGAACAAAAGAGCATCGTGCCCAGAGTCCAGGCCAATGCTGCTCTGGAGCAGTACAGACTGAACAACTTCTTCATCTTGGAGGCAAACAGGTCCCAGGATATTTTCCCCACTGAATGAAGATTTCGTTCAGGGCTGAATTATGTATCTCCCACTTGTGGTCTGTGATGAAGTGCAAGATTGTCCGCCATAGAGTTCTGAACATCTGGTAGGTATATGCAGAGTGTGATATGTGGTTCCTGACGCACCAGTTCCATATACTGAAAGAGATTTTACTCCACTCTGTTTATAGAAGATGGTCATCAAGTTGTCGGTTATTATCTGGATATGATGGGACCGTATAAGTGAAGGAAATGCATTGCAAGCTAGGCTGACTGTAGGAGATAGATATGCATCCTAGTCTTTTGAGGAATCTGTGTGTCTTGCACAGTGTAACTGCCCAGGTGGGCTCCCCATCCTATGATACATGCCTCTGTGATCATGGTTGTGTCAGGCTTGGGTGGAAGGAAAGGCAGGCAGCTGTTGAAGGTCTGTCCATCATACAAGAGAAGCCAGGGATTGGGCAGGGATTTTTACCTTGGTATTGCTGTTGTCTCTATCTGGTGAATAAACAGACTGGAGCCAGCCCTGTAGGCAATGGAGGGGAAGCCTGGTGAATGGTGTTACATAGATCCATGAGGCCATGTGACCTAGCTGGGAAAGAGGGACAAGGTCTGAGGGTGACTTGTGTTATCAGGCGGTTCATGGCCTGGGCTCTGTCCATATGGAGACAGGTCTTTGCTGAGATTGAATCTAGGGCTGTTCCTATAAAGTTTTTTTGTGGGAGTCAACATAGACCTCTCTCTGTTCACACAGATCCCCAAGGATGCCAGAAGACAGAACAAGGACAGGGCAGCCAACTGGACCTCCTGGTTGGATCTGCCTATTAGGAGCCAATTGTCCAGGTATGAGAAGATGGTATAGCTGTTTCATCTCATCTGGGCCACCACCACGGAGAGGACCTTCTTGACGACTCTGGGTGCTGGTAGTAGCCCAAACCGAAGTACTCTGAACTGGTAGTACTCTGGTCCTACCAGAAATCTGAGGAACCATCTGTAGGATGAATGAATGTCCACATGGAAGCAACCATCTTCCATGTTGAGAGATGTGAACAATGTGCCCTTCTTTTGATTTACAAATAAAGAAATTTAGCTGATGTAGATCAAGAATGGGTCTCCCTCCTCCTTTCTTCTTCCTGTCCTGCTAGGGCTTGTCTGTATTTGTCTCTTCATTTGCATCCTTCTCCACAAGGGCGAGTTAACTGGATTACGGTACATGCTCCTTTCATTATTCTATCTATAGAACCAGGCTGAACGGGGTCCTATAGAACCAGTTGAGCAAGAATCCAGTTTGCAGTCAGGGAGTGGGAAAGAGCCATAAATGGTGGTTACTTACCTGTAACTGGAGAATATTTGAGATGCATGAGCCCTATCTGTATTCCACATATGGGATATACATGCACATCATACACTATACCTCCTCCACTGCCCTCTGTGGAGAAAAATTCCCTGGGGTGGGGAAAAAGTGAAAACAACTAATTAACTACATTATACTGGAGTCTAAAAAAAAGAAGACTAAAACCAAACTCAATATATTTACCGAAATGACACAGTAGCAGAAGGTGCTGAGGACACAGAAGATTCTGACTCAGACCATGCATTGGTAAGAAGAAACTGCAGAGGCACTGGTCCGCATCATCTCTTATGTCCTCAGTTCAGAGCATGAGGAGAACTATAGTGCACGTAGGGACCAATGGACACGGCTTACTAAAAAATTCTAGACTCAGGTGTATGCATGGAATATACATAAGGACCATCACTTGAAAAGGAACCACAGTTTAGGCTGTTTAAAGAATAGAGTAAGACAGCCTGACAGCCAAGAAGATGAACAGCTGACACTGACTACAGTCTTAACATTTTATTTTAGATGAAAGTGAGAAAAACTTGTGAGGAAGATCAATGGGAGTACGCAGCTAGGAACTGAATCAAGTCTCCCAATCTAATTATGCTGGCTAAAAAAACCCCCAGTGATTTGGTGCCAGCAGGTATGCCAATTCCTCAGAACTGAATTAATCCTCAATTAAGATGATGATAAATCTTCAAAGTTAACATCCCATTAAAAAGTGAACTTTATAATTCTCTTGCTACTATTGTTTCAGTCTTTCTGGGTGCAGACTAAACAAGACTATTTTCTCAACTGGATGGGCTAGTAACTTCCTTTCTTAGAAAAGAGTTAGCTTAATCTCTGGAGAACAGAGCAAAATAGGTAGAAAACATAATTAGGCAATTCTGTCTACACCTCTGTTAACAAGGAGTGTTCAGGTGTTTGCAAATACATGTACGTGTTTTTCACTTCAATTCCATGTACCTCTTGAAAGCCATCAGGTCCTTTATTGGCCCCTCTCCCCCTTCCACGATCTTTACGCTTCAACTTCTTCTGAATTCCACGCCCTCGACCAACACCAAAAGCCCTTTGTGCAATACCTGAAAAATATTAAAACATATTTCAGATACCTCCTAAAGAAAAATGACTATTCTTCAGAAGCAAAAAGCTCGTTAATGTGGCCTCCTCCTTAACTGACATCAGAAACCAGAAGAGTAGATATAGTTACTATATAGATACAACATTTCAGCTCTAAATTCCTTAACATACCATGTGTAACATCAATTCCCTTTAAATACCTTCAATATTTGAAGAGTACATATAAAAATCACTGAAATATTGATGTTACCTTTATATGCACATAACAAAATGCTATTATCTGCACCCACAGATCTCTCTCCTACACTTGATGCAATCACTATAATCATAAATAGGCTTGGAAGGATTAGATTTTTATTGATAAATGTCAATAAACGTCAATTTCACTGTACACACAAAAACCAAGGGAAAACATTTCCATTGACAATAAGCAAAATTTACAAATTGTCAAAGAAAGAAAAATGGTGCTTGAGAATGTAAGAGTTTGATTTAAGGCTATTTACTTTCTATATTTTGACATATAATGTTGAAAATTTGTGTTTAACAGTTATAAAGCTTTAACTTTTTGAATCTCAATGTCTACTGTCATTACACTCTCCCAATTACATGACACTCTCCCAATTTCCAGCCACTATGAATATTTAAATTTGGTAAAATAAACATCAATATTCTCTCTCAAAAATATAAAAAATAAAAATTGAATTCTGCCAAGCCTAATTATAGAACAGAAATGTTCCCAGAGAACAGCTGGGTAAGATAAATGGTAAATCCAGTATTTTCTTCATTTAATTTACTTTACCCACTGTATTTTCTATTTAGTTGGGTAAGAAGAATTGTTTATGACATCAACAAAACCACATGACTTAAGTGCCCATAACCTGCTAGTCAAGGGAACCATATTGGAGGTACCATTACTACCAATTTCTGAAATTTTGTGAAACTTGAAAAACTTTACATAGAGAATATTCAATAAAATTGCATTTTGGTTTTGTATTTTGTGATTTTAAATAACTGACAGATCAATCAAAGCCTCTGGACAGAAACTTTATACCTATTTTAAACTAAAAATAAACCCCAATGAAACAACTGCAACAACAGTGAAAAAATAATTTTATGAATTAGATGATACCCATGCTTTAGAACCAAATTATTTTCATTACCATCTTTTCCGTTGCAACTCTTCCAAAACAGAGGTCCCCCTACTGAGGAATGGACCTTCTCAGGCTAGTCATTCTCTTCCCTCCACCTACCTCCCTCTCCAAAACTATCTTAGTCCCTCCCTCCTTTACTCACAAACCCCCGAGGTTAATTTCTTAAATGAATGCTACATAGTATCAATGTCATGCATAATTAATTTATCAAGAAAGTTGTTTTAGGTATAGTTCCAATATTTATTTTCCATGAGCATTCAACAAAATTTTGAACTTACGAACACTTGTGAAAAAATGAATAGAAAGGGGCATGACCATGGCTAAAGACCAGATTTTTGAATGCATTTAGATATCTATGGAAGTTAGGCATCTTAAGCACTTTTGAAAATCCTGTTAGGTACCAATCTGTATGTTTAGGTGCCTAAATACCTTTACAAACCTGGCCTTAATCAAAATATAATTTTTCCTACCCAGCTCTATGTAAGACACTTTCATAGAGCACATAGTATAGAAAATAATTCTGAAGCAATTCTACTACTCAAATACTTATACAATTCACAACAACTGGCAAGAGTTAACTCATTACAAAAATTACATTATTCACTGCAGACCACGGAACATTAACCTGGATATGCAGCACTGATCTGTGACTAGTATCGGGGGTAGCCGTGTTAGTCTGTATTCACAAAAACAAGGAGTCCGGTGGCATCTTAAAGACTAACAGATTTATTTGGGCACAAGCTTTCGTAGGTAAAAAACCTCTGAAGAAGTGAGGTTTTTTACCCACGAAAGCTTATGCCCAAATAAATCTGTTAGTCTTTAAAGTGCCACCGGACTCCTTGTGATCTGTGACTGTGTCGTTTTTATTTTGATGATAAAGTATGATACTTGCTGATATATGTTTTCTAGCTGTATATAAGAAGAGGAGAGTTACGGTCAGCACTTTGCATTTAATTTCTAGCATGACACTCCATAGATGCCTTCTGGTAGAAAAACTACCAGCAGCACCCATCTACTGTTTGTACAGCTCCGACAGTTGGATAGTAGAGGCAAGATGCACTAAGGGGAGAAGGAAGACAAGATAAAGCAACCCACAGATAACAAGAGGAAGACAAAAAAACCAAGAGAAGATAAAACAAAAAACAATGGATCCTATCAGCTATAGGTAAGAAATGCTGTCATCAGAAAAACAGTTCAGGTGTCAAAAACCAGCAAGACTTATAGGAGACTTCTGAAATACTGGACTCAAACTAAGAAAAATTGGGTATAACCTATAATTTTGAAGTGTTGTTGTAGTTGTATTGGTCCTAGGATATGAGAGCGACAAGGTAGATGAGGTAGTATCTTTCATTGGACCAACTTCTGTTGATGGAAGAGACAAGCTTGTAAAAGACATTACCCTAATCTACCTTGTCTAATTTTTTTCACCATTTGTAGGACACCATCCCATTCTGAAAGTTTCTGAAATGAACTAAATTAGCTATTAAACCAAACCGTACCTTTCTGGATTCCTTTCATCCCCTGTTTTTTCACTGGTTCTTTAGGAAATGGAGCTCCTAAATCAGTATTTGAAGTTTCTTTAGCTTTTCTGTATTGTTTTAACTGATCAGCAAAATCCTCCTCCTTTTCTTCTTCATTATAGTTACCAAAGTTATCATCACTGTAATTAGTGTATTCATCATATTCCTTATTTTTTAATTTTTTATTATGTTGTGCCTTCTGGGAAGTCATGTAGTTTCCTGATAAATGTCCATGCTGCATGAAAGGGGTAGTTGCAATTAGAAGCAATTTAACATCTCACTCTCCCAAATTCCCCTTGCCCTCACTTTATTAAGATGGTTATTTCTACACAGTTGTTCTACTGTCAAGTGTTTCATTATTTCCATGATTTGCACAGGCAAACGTCATTGTTGTAAAGTACAATTTAATTATTCAGTAACAAAAGATCATTATACTATAATTGTCCATTATGTAGCTTTTACGCCTTCCTCAGGACTTCTGATACAAATCTCTGAGACTGAATAATGGACTAAATGGCCATGAGTCTGATCTGCTACCACAATTCCTTTGTGATATCGCACTGTCAGGGGAATGTTATTCCTTTAAAAATAAATTAAAAGTCATGGAAATATGTCTGTTGATGTTCTGTTTCGAAAAAAAACTGTTCACAAAACAAAAATGTAGTACCTGAACTGACTTGGCAATGTACCTAGTTCAAATATATTTTAAATTTATTTGTATAAATACAAAATTTGCTAGCATATCAAATTTTTTACTATGATCAATCTACTTGAAAAGTAAGTTACATCTAGATGATCAGCAAATGTATTTAAAAAAAGAAAGGCTACAGCTTTTTATGATAAATTAACAGATTTTATATGATAGTGAATTAAAATGAAACAGATATGTAAATAGCTGTTTGAAGTTTAGTTGTAATTACCAAAGCAGTAGTAGAAGCATGGGAGAAGTGGTAGGTTGTCTCAGGTACTGATCAACAAACATTAGATTTATAGAAAGTAAAAAACATACTTTTTTCAGCTACTGATATGACTGAAACTATCATCTAAATAAAATAATAATTATAGATGTATTTTAGAATCTGATGGAAAAGGAGAAATGTGATATTCCAATAAAAATTGTTAATAAGAATGTCTACAGTTAAATTTAGAAAATTCAAGTAAAATCATATTTCTTAACATTTTTCCCATAGCATGACGACATTGATACAAACAAGTGAGTGTGTCTGTCTCTCAGTTAATCAGACAAGGTGATGCCAATTCGAATGAAGCACGCTCAGCTACACCCTTTTTCCACTGTCTGCAGGCAGACTCTTGAGTTCGATGACTAGACTACTAGAGCTATAAATAAATTAGGCTATTCAAAAGGTTTTTTGAAGAGGTTTTGCACTCAAGTCTTGATGAAAGTCTTCTATCCTTCTCCAGTTTCTCAGTCAGAGATCCAATGCCTCAGCTCCTCTGTCCCTCCTTCAGGGGAAAGGCAGAGTCAATTTCTTCCATTGGTTTCTAAAGGGATATCTGACGGTCTGAACTGAAAAAGCCAGGACAAATTACACTAAAAAAAAAACCAAACAGCCCAAACAGCATGCAAGCTGTATATTTTTGTTGGTAGCTTCTAGAGAAAATTACTGCCATACCCACAGAAGCACAGCCCACTTCCAACATATTAGCTATGGAGGGATAGAGGGGGTCCTCTTACAACTACTCCCTGAAAAAAAGAAGAAGCCTACAAGGATTGGAAATGGGCAGAAATGAAAGTTATTTAACTCCCATTGGCTCCTTCTTTTCTGATAGTAGAAAAGATACTCCCACTTGCCTGTACCATTGCTCAGGAAATGTTAAACTGTAAAATCAGAGTTATTCTAAAATTGTATAGGTTCATTAAAAAGGTAATACAGTAGTACATCTGAAAATTTACACAACAGAAAATGAGATCTAAACATATTGCCAGAATGAAATCTTTGTTGAGCGTGGATTAGGAACATATGGATTTATAAATAGCACAGTATTAATTATTTAAAAATTGTGGATAAATGGAAGAAATGAAAAATCAGTTTTATAAGTTATACCTGAAGGAATGAGCTATCATAATCTCTGTACAAACCAACTCCCTTCTTATGTGGTCTTTCTGTACGTTCAATATCAGAATCCAGGCTGTAGTCTGAACTGTCATCACTGGAGGGGGAATTATGCTGAAAGAGAAAACCAATGTTACTTCTGTAATGTTCTTATACAAAGGATTGTATATATTAATTAGTATATAATATAAAAATATTAGCTCAAGATAACAAATCAGACTATTTACTATCTCTCTCTGCTTTGAGGGGCAATCTAAAAAGGCCTATGGTTTATTGCCACTAATCCCCTTCCTTGCCTTGACAGAAGATGAGGGGGCAGATCTGATCATGCTTGGTAAGGATCTCTAGGAAGAGCTAAATCCAATAAGATACCTTTGAATCTTTCCCATGATTTTCAGGGGGCTGGAGTGCTGTGTTCAACAAGGGCTGCCAGGGAGGACTGCAGGGGTACTTATTCTCAATGCTGCTGCTGCTTGAACAGTCTGTACTTTTTCTGGCTTCACTGAGGATGAATTCTTTCCACGGAGAACCCTCTGTTCTCAGAGCTGCTCCTGACTCCTGGAGTAGGGTGGATTGTGGGGTGAGATGAACTTAAACTGCAGATCAGACCATGGTGCTTAGATCGATGAAGGAGGGTCTTCCTGCTTTCCCTGTGTTCTTTTCCTGTACCAATGGCTTTCCTAAGCGCAGGGTTTGGGACTGCATCTGTACTATAACTACCCCTTTATTCTGGGGGCTGGAGCTGCTGCCCTCGAGTGAGGCTGCTGGACTCTGAGGTCGTAATCCATTTGGGTAGTTTCAGAATTCCCTCCTACTCTAGAGGGGCTGAATCCCAGGCAAGAGGAGGGGAAGTGTTCTTCACAGAGCTTCCTCCCTGTAAGGGATTTCTGAGGGGACACTCTTCCCTAATTTTCCCTTTGGAATATAAGCTGCCCCTGCACTTGAGGCAGAAATGTCTGGTAATGCTAGAATGATCCTGACCTTTGCTCCTTCTCAGCCATTTTGGAAACCTGGTAAGGAGTTTGGGAGCACAGGGGAGGAGGAAGGGACTGGGTCCTCTGCTGCTTATGGGATTGAAGGTCCCAAGCTGTCAGTGCCTCACATGTGCTGCTGTGGCAACTGATCACTACACCTTCTTATAAGTGTCTGAGGCCTGCTTCTTTGTCCCCAAAGTTTATTATTACAGGAAAAGAATGTGTCCTCCATCTGCTGGAGACTAACAGAAATCTGAGTGATGGCTAGAACCTTATATGTGAGGGATATGACAACACAAGACTGTGTTCCCTCTTCATGTGCTGACCTGTATGTGTTTAGACTCATTTCGAAGACTAAAAGAGAGAATTTATTTTGTTTGAGCAGCCCCAAAGATTTCCAATAAGTAGCTTCAAAATCTGTGCTTTCATTTATAAAATCAGCTTCTTGTCCTTACAGTTAATGACAGAACACTGAAAACAATTGACTAAATTGATGCACTAAACAATTCACTAATTGATTCCTTAGTCTGCAGAGAGCCTAAAATATCTCCAAGTTGTGCAATCTATTAATTTCAATCAGGGTACTGTGGAATCTGCAATAGCACAATCATGGCATCTAGCATTTTCCAAGAGGTCATGCAATTCATAATTTTTATCATCAAATACATCATATTGCTACAGACAGGCGCCTCACATTTTGTTTTATCTCTCTGCCCAGCTGGGATCTGGGAAATGCCCCTCTCTCTAGTTTCCCTCGCACAAAAGCAGTTAAATGGAACTACAGTGCATGCTAACTGCACTGTTCCATGAAGCCAGGCAGCAGAGTCAGGGAAACATTGCTGGAGTCCTGCTTGAAGGCAGGGAATGAGGACAGCTAAAATCATTCTTGTGCTACTTCTCTGATCCCTCTCCAATTTATCAACATCCTTCATGAATTGTGGACGCCAGAACTGGACACAGTATTCCACCAGCGTCCACATCACTACCAATACAGAAGTAAAACAACTTCTATTGCTACTTGAGATTTCCCTGTTTATGCATCCCTGGATCACATTTAGTTATTAGGTTGAAAAATCAAACACCTCAGAGTTACGAAATGACAGATTTACACTTGCCTATGCAACCTTAACTGTGCCCACCCCCCGCATCCCACCTGTGAACTGCAGTCAGGGCTGGCTCCAGGCCACAGTGTGCCAAGCACGTGCTTGGGGTGGCACGCTGCGGGGGGCGCTCTGCTGGTTGCTGGAAGCACGGCAGGTGGCTCTGGTGGAGCTGCCGCAGGCATGGCTGCAGACGGTCTGCTGGTCCCGCGGCTCCGGGGGACCTCCCGCAGACAAGCCTGCGGCAGCTCCACCAGAGCCGCGGGACCATTGGACCCTCTGCAGAAATGCCTGCGGCAAGTCCACCGGAGCCGTGGGACCAGCTGACCGTCTGCAGAAATGCCTGTGGGAGGTCCACCGGAGCCGTGGGACGGGCGAGCGGCAGAGTGCCCCCCACGGCATGCTGCCATGCTTGGGACGGCGAAACTGCTAGAGCTGGCCCTGACTGCAGTGGAGTCCTATGCAAAAAACTGCATGTGACTGTTTAATTAAAGACTGAATAATACTGCATAATATATACGGAGGCAGAACTAAGTTTACACAGGCAACTATAAGTCTGGCATTTTCTAACTTTCAAGTGCTTGACTTTTAAAACTACATAACTTTCTTTTAACACACAAAAAGTATGGTTTCCTAGTTGTTGTTTAAAGGGGAAAAAAACAAGTTCTATTATACACATTTGCTGCAGGAGAAGGCTATTTATCGCAGACGGGTGATGTGCTTCTTGTGCCCTGTGCTGGGCGTAAGGGTGGTCAGGTGAAGGTGAAAGCCTGCTTGTAGCTTTAGTCCTGTTTTTTAATAATTTTTTTTTTTAAACACAAAAATAGAATTTGTATCTTTCAGACCTTGTATAACTTTATAATTAAAACCAAATTTACTTTAGTTCTTCACAGTCCTAAAATTCTTCTGCTAGATGAAGCAAAAAGGTAAGGAATAAAATAAAGTGAGACGGGGAAATGCTCTCTTATAATTGTCAGAGAAAAACTCAGTTCTTGCTTTTTGTTTGGGTGCAGCAGAATAGAAGAAGGCAGATATACTGGTCACTGGATTAATACTGGCCACTGTGATTAATACAACACTAGGGGCTGCCATGATCGCACAAACCTTTGACTGTAGAAAACCCAGGCCCTCTGTTGTGCTAATCTAATGGCAGCCCCTAGTGTTGTATTAATCACAGTCCATTGATATCCTAATACATCTCTCTTTGGTGTAGTACTATATCACATCTGTTGATTGTACACCTTTAACTAATTGAAGGTACCTTCTAGTGGGCATTGTTTAGATGGATTTTCACGCATGTAAAGATTCCAATTGTCTAAATACCTGCCGGTTGTTGGACCATAATGTATGGTACATGAAATAAGATGGGGTACACCTTAGGGGTGAGCTGGAATGCTTAGACTGTCCCCTACCCATTTTCCAATCACACACACACAGGGGGATGCCCTGTCCGAGTGCTAGCAGCACATAAATAAGGGCTCTCCCTACAGGGTACCAACACAGGAGAGGCTAACGAGGAGGCCACGACCCTCCTACATCTCCCTTCAGCAAAGAGCGTTGGCTAGTCTCAGGGAGACGGCGTCGCTTACTCTGTTGCATGCAGTGAGATGATCAGACTGTCAGTAGCCCACACGAAACGAAAGGGGGGGAAGTTGGGTTCACACACTTCTAGAACCCAGGTAGCTTCCTCATCGGACGATGCCAGGCCGAGTCAGCCCACCGTGGTTGGATCTTCTAAAGATCCACTAGTACCCAGGTTGCATTAGAGTAGTCCTGGTCACGAGCTTTCACTTCACAGGGTACTCTGGCGTCTTCCGAGTAACAGTCACTCACACTGGTGTAACACACACACACACACATACATCAAGGCCTTTATTTCCAATACCCACGATGGCATCTAGTACTTATATCGGACCCAATACCGTGAGGCGGTATAAAAACCCTCTTGAGGCAGTAAAAACCCTCAGCACCGGTGCATACTAATGCATTTACCTATGCATTACCTTGTTGCCAACCCAGCAATTTCCCAGCACTGCTATAACTAACCTTGTTGGGGCTTTCCAAACCACTCGCAATCTGATCTTGCTGTACAGTCAATAAGTTTAGATGTCATGAGCCTACAGAGACAGAAGGCCCACGGACAGTCTCCGACGACACCCCAATAGAGATTTCAAAGGTCTCTTTCCTCTCATTGTGGCGCCATGGGGTTCGAAGGGGAACGATCCGTAGCAGTGCTGTGTCTCAGTAGGCGTTGCCATCCGGAAGAGCCCCAAATTGTCAGAAAAACTCAGTTCTCGCTTTTTGTTTGGGTGCAGCAAAATCAAATACTTTTTATTCTCCAGCAATGCATAGAGGGAGGGGTGCCCTAGGACACTGGTCGCCCAAGTCCCGGACAGGTCTCTCAACAGGTAAACAATTACAGCAGCATTTATACCTTTGTTACAGACAATAACAAGCAATAATGCAGACATATCAGCAACAGCTGCATTTTGTTTATACATAGGCTATCCTGCTATCTTATTTTCCTCACTTCTGGGCGCCAGTCTACGTATTTGATTATCAGTGCAAGGTCGTGATAATTTCTCACACAGTTCGCCTCACACTCTCCTCGCTTCTACAAATCTCACGTCATTAGGGTTACAGCTGGCCTAACTCTTGCTAACAGACTGACATGCATTAAGATCCCCTACAAATCCTTGTCAATTCTTTCCCTTCATCCACACAGTTAAGAGCAGGAGACTTGGAGTCAGGAAATCTAGGTTCTGTTTCCAGCTCTGCTACTGTCTCTGAATGACCTTGAGCAAGTCATTTAACCCCTCTCTGTTAAATGGGTATACTTTCCAACCTTTGTAAAGTACTTAGAAATACTCTGATGACTACACCAGATTAAGTGCAAAGGACAGTCAATACCTTATCACTTATTAAATAAAATAGAACTATGAAATCTTTGTAATTTACATGGATAATAAAACATTACACAATCTCGAAGGTTCCCATCTCTAGCTTATGAAAATATTAATAAGTCCTGAGCAGACAGGCATAATTACACTGCCTCCACTTGTTTCTGTGTTATTCAGTGTTAAATTTCAGAGTGATATGAGGATGTAATATGCATACTCAAGGATGCCTGCACTAAATGTTTTCACTAAAGATTTCCTACCATTGCCATCACTGGTTCAGCAAGCCTGGGAGCTCTAGTGTGAAATCCTGGTTCCACTGAAGACAGCCAGGATTTCACCCCTAAGGCTTCAGGTAGCAACCAGCATTTAAGCACCAAGTCAACTAACTCTGCCTCCAGAGGAGAGATGGGACAATGGGTCCCCATGTGCTAAGTCCAGGATGTCTGAGAGAAGCAGAGCCCAGCCCAGTTCCACCACAATCTTCTGCAACAGCTGCTCTGACAGCTCCCAGGCCAGTGCATGCTGCTGCTCTGGCTGCTGGTGGTCTACTTTTTAGAATATTTGTTTTCAGTTATTTTGGAATGCTGCCAAAATGTTCCCACTATACACAAGCAACTGAAGAAAAATGGAGATTTTTAACAATTTATAACTCACCTAAACCTGAACAGGGACTAATAGAGTAGTAATATAATGAAAGTGAACTACCTGAAATACTTTTTATTAATAATTTGGAGTTTATAAAAAGCTAGCTGCTGAGTTTCTGAAACTGTGATTTTTGCAGTGCAGTAGCCAGAGAAATTGTTGATTTACCATCTCTTGTCCCGGACAAATTCACTGTCACTGAAGTCAGTGAAGTTACACTTGTTTATGTTAAGAGCGAATACAACCCAGTATTTTAAATCAAAATTCCATGATAAACTTTTTTTGAGGGACCTCTCATATCATATAGTGTCCAAAGAAGTGCTAGGTGCTTAGGGATAAAACTACTTTTAGATATGTTGTCCAATTTCCTGGATAAGAGAAAGTAAACTGTGTAGCTACAGTAGTAATATTCAATATTTTGGTTTACATTTTCTAACCTTATGTTTATCCCGTCTTCTTCTTTTGGATTTTTTCTTTTCCTTTTCTTTTTTGCGTTTCTTTCGTGATTTTCTATGTGCTTTTTCATTTTTCTCTTTATCTTCCCCCTTTGCATCCTGTTCTTCCTGAACTTCTTCAAATCCTGCATCATCTATTTCACCATCTTCTAGCTCACCATCTTCCCTGTATGGGAAAGGTATGATTTAGATTAAATATGAATTTCCTAAATTAAAAGCATGTAGTACAAAACTGCTCATTTGCACATTTTCAACAATAAAAGTCAATAAAGTTTTTTGTTTTTTTTTTTACTACCACGTCTCTCTCTTTCCTTCAACGAAATTTATTAATCAATAAATCTTTAAAATTCACCCAAAAAGTTACTATGACTTTCTCCCATAGTTTAAATAGTGTATCCAAATCATAAATTGGTTTTGGCCTCAATACCAGAAGTATTTTATGTACAATTAAAAATGACAAATTTAAACCATGCATAACTAAGGTCTTCTCTACCTAAGGAATATAGCCACATCAGGGCACTGGCAACTACAAAGTGTGTCCTAGCTTGGTTACAGTTTTGATTTGTAGTATACAATGGGTCTTCAACTATGTTTCATAACTAGGCTAGAGCCTTGGTCGGACCACAGCTTTCATCATCAAAGAGAGTTAAGGTCCAGTTTACATTACAAACTATAATAATGTTTTCTACTGAATTACAGATCAACAGTATTACCAACAGGAGCCCTAATTTTGTTGTGTATGTAGCGTAGTCAGGGCATAAATTAAAGATGAGTAAGGCTCTTAGAAAGCTGAGTAGTAAGTGGGACTGTACAATAAACGTGGAAGTGCTTCCACCCTTAGAAAACACTACACTTCATATGAAGTAATTTTCTTCATTTTAGGAACAAAATTTATCATAAAACCAAGATTGGGCCCATAACCGTAGCAAATTTGCAATGCTTACCCCATGTGAAAAGTCCCCCTGAAGACAAAGGAACTATTTCATACGTAAAGATTATAGGAACTTTTCCTATAACTCTGATGCTAAAGCAGCTATTCAAAGCAGCAAGCTGGTTTTAAGAGTCCTAAACAAAGCAACTAAAGGTGGACCAATTTCACACATTCCACTATATTAACTATCTAGGTTAGAAAAAGAACACTACTGTGACATAAAAACTTAAGAACTGCCATACTGGGTCAGACCAATGGGCAGTATAAGCCAGGATGAGCAGGGATGCAAAACAATGCTCCGACGTGTCCGTAGCCACTGTTTGCCAGAAGCTGGGAATGAGCAACAGGGGATGCATCACTTGATGTTTACCTGTTCTGTACGTTCCCTCTGGGGCACCTGGCATTGGCCAATGTCAGAAGACAGGATACTGGGCTAGATGGACCATTGTTCTGACCCAGTATGACCGTTCTTATGTAGTAGCCTTTCTTCATCAGTGGTCAGTATCAAAGCTTCACGGGGAATGTACAGAATAGGGTAATTTTGGAGCGATCCACCCCTATTTTCTCCTCCTGGCATCTGGCAGTCAGATGTTTAGGGACACTCAAAAATGGGATTGCATCCCTGACCAACTCAGCTAATAGCCATTGACCCCACATTTCGAAAAAGTCCAGTTACTAAAAGGTAAGTAACCTTCCTTTCTCTTCTTTGAGTGCTGGTTCCCAGGGGTATTCACTGTGACTTCCAAGCAGTGCTGGTTGATGAGGAGGGTGCAAATAAATATGCTGTGCTACAGAGTAGAGGACCACTAAGCCCAAAGGAGGCATCCCCAGCCAAAGCCAGAACCAACTGTGTGCTGAAGGTATGAATGAAGCCCCAAGTGGCTGCTCTGCATATCTCCAAGGGCTCTCGTACAGTAAGCCCTAATAGTTTGAGGAGGGGTTTTTATAAGATCCTAGCAAAAGAGTATTCAGGAGGAAATCTACTTATCTTTTGGCAATAGTAATGAACAACCTTAGAGACTTCCAAAAGGATGCTGTTTTGTGCAGGTAGAAGGCTAGAGCCTGGTGCATGCCTCAGGAATAGAGTTTTGGCTCTTCTATGCTGTGGTGAGGTTTACGGTAAAACAGTGGAAGGCAAATAGTTTGGTTAAAGTGAAAGGTATGCATTTTGGATACAGCTGAAAAGAAATCCTGTCCTTCTGAAAAATTGTATACATAAAAGCTACATGCTCCCCTATCCTTGAAGCAGAGGTACTAGCTGTCAAGAAGGCAACTTTCAAAGAAAACTGCAGGAGGGAACAGGAGACCTAGGATACACATGGTGGTCTTGTAATGGCAGAAAGGATGAGGTCTAGATCCCAGATTGGGACCAGTTTTGAGACTGAAGGGAACATCTTCATAATGCCCTTTAGGAACCTTGCAATAGTGGAATGGGTAAAGACTGAACACATCTCCATTGGGGGGTGGAAAGCATTGATGGCTGCAAAACGTCTCCATAGGGAGCTGAGACACAAGCCCAACATCTTCACTGAGAGAAGATATTCCAGCATCAGGAGGATTCCTGATGCTTTAGGAGGTAAGTGGTGCTGCTGACACCAAGGAGAATTGTTTCCCTTTAGTGGCACAGCATTTCTGCATCAAGGATCTCCTGCTGTTATTCAGGATGGAATAAACTCTCTGAGAGCATGATCTCTTCTTTATGTACACTGACCATCCAAAAACCATGCTATCTGGTGCAGAGAAGCTAGGTTGGGATGGTTCACCCCGCCCTTGTTCTGGGACAGCACAGTGTCAGCCTGTTCAAGAACCTTGTGGTCAGTTACAATGGAAACAGGTAAGGAAGAACACAGCAAAACTTCATGGGGCTGACTTTTACATACCAAGACTATGTTAGGCAGTGGGGCATACCCACACTACCTTTTCCCATAACAGACAGAGATAATTTTAGCTTTACATGTTCTCTAAAAGTCCATGTCCTCAGTTAAGGAAGAAGTTGAGTCTGTCAGGGAAAATAATCAACGCTGGATTCTCACATGGACAATTACAAAAAATGGCTAGTCATGTGGGCTTGACCACTAAAACAGAAGCAGGAAGTGAAATGTCCAGGCTTACAAAATGTTTAAGGAAAAAAACTTCCAAACAGAAAAAGAGACAGCACAAATTAGAAAACTAGATGAGAACTCATAATTTTCAATTTCTAGGTTCTTTTTCAAGTCACCTAAAACTGATAAAGTAACTCCTCATTTAATGTTGTCCCACTCAACTTTGTTTCAATATTATATCCCTGCTCAATTAGGGAACATGCTCGTTTAAAGTTGTGCAATGCTCCCTTATAACGTTGTTTGGCTGCCTGCTTGTAAGATTCTGTGGAAAAGCAGCAACTTTACAAGGCAGCATTGCAAAAGTTCTGCTTCTCTGCTTCCTCTCCCTCTCTCAGCACTTCCCCCACTGCCAAACAGCTGTTTGGTGGGGCTTAGAACGATCTTGGAGGGAGAGGGAGGAGTGGAGATGCGGGGCTTTGCTCCTCCTCCCCCTCCCTCCCAGCACTTTGCGCTTAGGACTTTCTGGGAGGGAGGGGCAGGAGCAGGGAAACCCTGCATCTCCACCCCTCCCCCTCCCTCCCAGATAGTCCTAAATGCTGCCAAACAGCTGTTTAGCGGCATTTAGGATTATCTGGGAGGGAGGGGGAGGAGTGGAGACACGGGGCTTCTCTGCTCCTCCCTCTCCCTCCCAGCACTTCTCGCTTAGGACTTTCTGGGAAGAAGAGGCAGGAGTGGGGAAGCACTGCGTCTCCCCTCCTCCCCAGAAAGTCCTAAGCACCACCAAACAGCTGTTGGGTGGCGCTTAGGACTTTGGTGGGGGAGGGATGTGGCGTGCTCTGGAGAGGAGGTGCGCCTGGAGTAGGGACAGGAAGAGGCAGGCCTGGAGCACTCCCAGCAAAATCCAAGCCTGTTCTCTGGAGAAGCTGCTGCTGCAAAGGTGCTTTCTAGCGTCCTTGCCTGCAGCAAGCTGTGCCTGTGTGGAGTGAGCCAGGGGCACTTCCCAACCACAGTACAGTATTGTACAATATACAGTATAATGCCTTTTGTCTGCCCTCCCCAAAACATATCCTTGGAACCTACCCCCCTGTATTTACATTAAATGTTATGGGACAACTGGATTTGTTTAACATTGTTTCACTTAAAGGTGCATTTTTCAGGAACAGAACTACAACATTAAGTGAGGAGTTACTGTATAACCAAGACCCTCTTTTGCTACAGGATACCTATGTGCAAATCTTAAAAGGGACAACACATTGGCAACACATCCATGAAGTCTTAACTAATACTGAAGACAAACTCAAAGAGCTCTTAGAGCAGCTGAAATAGCAAGTGACATTTATTAAAGCAACAAAAAGAAATAATGTTTCCTTATCTGTATTTTTTAATGTTTCATTATAGAGGACATACAGTGGGCTGGACACTATTCATGGGTTGGACCTGCCCATTCCATCTTCATGGAAGCTTCTTCCCCACCCTCCCACTTTGATTTCAAATATCCTCTGCTGTAGTGCTGCAACACTGCTATAAAGAATGAGAATCAAATGAACAGTGAGTCCTCCACCACATTATTAAAAAAATGAGGTTTTAAGTGTTATAGTTCCACTGGGAGTCTCTCTTGTTCACCAGCCAGGAATAAATGGGATGAGGCCGATACTAGGAATCTTGGGGACAGTGGACTGAATATAGTAGGTATGTCTACACAGCCTGCAGCAGCAAACCTCCCAGCCCAGGTCAACAGACTTGGGGTTGAGGGGCTTGTGATAGTGCTCTAAAAATAGCTGTGTAGACAGCACTTTGAAGTTGCAGTTTGGGCTGGAGCTTGTCCTCTGAAGCCCGCTCCCAATCCCTAGGCTTCAGAGCTGAGTTGCAACTTCAAAGCACTCCTACAAAGCTATTTTTAGAGTGCTAGCAATGAGTTCCACATCTGTAGACTCAGGCTCAGAGGCTTGCTGCTGTGGACTATGTAGATGTATCCCTAAGTACCTAAGGTGTAATTTCTTACGAAGGCCAGGATGTCTCTAACAAATGATATGAACATATTTAGGCTTAGGTCTATGAATCAGGCCAACAAGTCTTCCAAGTCTTGTATGTTCTTGGTAAGGAAGACTTCTGATATTTTAATAGAAAGTTGACAAATTCTCAGTAATCAGGTTGTTGAAGGAGCAGACTCTGAGGCTGAGTGGGGAAATGGTGGAGAAGGTGAACATGTCTGGCGAAAAACTAGAAGCTTCCAAATATAGCAGACTGCCATCTTTAAAAGTCTACAAAACTGAGATCTATGAAACAAATAGATTATATCTGATTACAGATGATCAGTCTTATCTACTCAAACAAGAGGAAACTAAGGAAAGTCAACACATGTATATCTGTCCACTGAAAGGAGAAAGCGTCCATGTAACATACCTAGGGATACCATTGTCAAAAGCAAAATACAAGTACAATCCCTTTTGTTCTCAGCTACAAATAAGTTCAGATGAGAGAAAATGGCTTGCTGAATATATGAATCGAAGACACTCAACTTGTCTGCTGCCACCCTTGGGCAACTGAGCTAGCCGGATTTGAGAACTGCCATGTCCTTGGTGTATACTGCTCCAATAGACAGATGGACTTTGCCTCTCCATGAATGAAAGGTCACATGGTTCAGATTTCTACTTTTTATTAGTCCCAGACAGTTTATGTAAGCCATGTTTGTTCATCTGTTGCTCCTGATGTGAAATGAGATGAGATGGTCCTGTTAATTTTATGGAAGGCTCCAATGGCACTGATGATTGCTTTAAAGGCAACATCAGGCTAAGGTAAATTAGTGTCATTTGTTTAAAAGGAAAAACTGAAGAGAATTAGGGATGCTGTGTTGTCCACATGATTTTTATATGCACAATGCCAACACAAGTATGAAGTGCAGATATTGGGAGGAAACTACATGTACAGAACACTGGAACAGAAGGGTTAAAATCTAGATGTTTTGAAATTAGAATAAAGGGAGAATTTCCAGTTGAGTGGTCTTAAAAATAAGCTCCAATATGGGTATGGTCCAGAGGGTATGCACAAGATTTTTGTTTAATTATGAATTGACTATGTGAAGAAAAGTTGCCTTTAAGTACATTTTCAGCAGCAGGTCATTAAAGTAACAGATGTAAATGCTATCTTAATGAGCTACATCACCTTGCACATTACAGGAAAAGACGAAATACCAAATAACATGGACATCAACAGGCATTTTCCTTTAAACACAGGAAATTAGACTGATGGAGCTGAGATCAGACGGGAAAACAAAAGTTAATTTCTTCAGATCTATGGAACAGAATAATAGAGTGAAGCCATTTCATGAATGAGTTATGGAATATTTTCTTTTTTAAATTTTGCTTCTATTACAGACATATGTCGAAAACAGATAGACTTCATCTGTTTTCATTGGGACCATAAATGATGTGAAAAAATATCAGGATGTTTTGAGGGTGACATCGGGATTTTGGCTTCTATGTCTAGATTTTATATAGCAAATATGGTAAAGAGGGGCAATCTCTCTAAATTTTATAAGATGCATTCTGTGTCATACAGAAATTGGGTATCTGAGGTGGACTTGGTCCAGAAGAGAAAGTCAAATGTTTAAGCTTTAAAGATTCCTGAGTAGATTATTTTTTTGTGTTGAAGAAAGGAAGGAAGATCTATGTTGACCTCCATCCTGCAAAGCTAGAAAAATACTTCCTAATTTCAGTAAAACAAGGTGGTGGGAATGACTGCATATTCCATAAGGAGCTCATCTATATTTTTGTCACAATGTTTTTTCATCCTTGAGTAAAAAAGCAATACTGAGAAAGCAGGTTGTTCAGATTGGATTGAACCCCAAGAGAGAGTTCTAAGGGACTGTCCAAATAACTTTAGTTCCATTGAAAAGGACACCATAATACACATGAGATTTGTGTGAAGGATCTCTTTTTATTGGTGAACTTTGGACCAAGGTAACTTTGCAGAGATGATGCAAGACATTTTAATTTGCACCCAGCCATTTTAATTAAGAACTCAAACTATTTTTAAGGAGCTGAATAGTATTGTAAATATATATATATTTTCTCACAGAAATTTTTGGAACAGTATACTATGTGCTATAATGGCAGGCCTGGTTAGGCCACTGTGACACACATTCTGAGAAAAGGGAACCAGAAGGAATGAAGATTAAACACACTGGATCCTCAAGCTGCTCTAAAAGGAAAGTCAACAGGTTATGATTACTGAAAAATACACATAATCTGAAGTTCAGCAGTCTGAGAGATAAAATTCCCACATTCAAATGCTGTTTCTTAACAGCAATGAGCCTAAAGCTGCTCAGATGGAGGCTGAATAAATCAAGATTGGAATGCCATGCTTAAATAGTCCAGCAGAGTCTGAACTCAAAGGATGAAAGGAATAAAACAAGCCTAATCTGCCTTCACTGTGGTGAAATGAGGAGGTCTAAGTTCCCAGAAGTCCTCCATGAAGAAGAAAAGTTTTATATTTTTGGGATAATTCAGCCAACTGCCCAACTGGAGAAAACCTGTCAGAAAAATATACTGTATACAGAAATGTATATTACTCAGTATCTCAGAAGAAAAGGGATATGCCCATACAATTTTGAATTTTAAATTAAAGCACTTTATAGTGAAAAAAAACTTGTTCCAGAATACTTAATCTTAAGTTAAAAAAAAAAAAAAAGAGTGTAATTACTCATAAGAGGCATACGCCATCTTTTCTAATTATGTTTTTGATCTTCTGACTCTTGTTATTGGCATTGTACAAGACTGTTCTGTATATTAAAATCAATAAAAACAGATTTTTAAAAAGATCAGCAGATAGGCTATAAAAATAACTGAAAATTGAAAGATAAACTTGATAAGGAAGATGCCACCTTCTTTTATACCCACATCAGCCTCTCCATGGAGCACAAAATGAACAATTTAAAGAAATTATTGAAGCACTTTATCCTGAATATATTCTTCCAGAGAGATTTTTAAAAGTGAATAGAGAAAAAATAAAAATCAATGTTAATGAAAAATAGTAGGTCAAACGTGAGAAATGACCCAAGACTGGAATGTATTATAACCTCTCGTAACATACAGATAAACTTTCTGAGACCTTTACCCTTGAAGTGGAAATTCTAATGTGCTTGGTTTCTGCCCAGAGGTGATTTTTTTTTTCGAACGACTAAGAAAAATCCTTTTAGTTGTTTTTGAGTTATAAGAGAGTGAAAGATACATTTTTCCAATTTGGTAAAATATCTAACCACTTTTTTAAAAATAAATTGGTTACAAAAACAACAGCTAAAGTTTAAAACATGAAACTCTGAATGGATATACTGTTGTCCCCTGGAGAAGTAAATAAAATGTTTTGGAGGGAAAAAGTAAGTTTTAAGTGATTGCAAAAAATCCAATGGATATCCACAGAGCATGTGCAAATAAAACCTCGCCCCTGTGCCCCCAAGATATCGTTGCACATTCTCTCTCACCATCTTAACAGATAAAGCAATATGTATGAGGAAAATAAGTGTCAAAAAATAAAGAAAACTCTTTCTGAATTAAAATAAAAAGCACTTGCTTAATATCAGGGACAACACAGGCATACTGGCTCAGACCAATGGACCATCTAGCTCGGCATCCTGTCCTCTGACATTGGCCAAAGCCAGGTGCTTCAGAGGGAATGAACAGAACAGGCAGTCACCAAGTGATCCATCCCCTATCATACACTCCCAGCTTCTGGCAATCACAGGCTAGGGACATTCAGAACGCGGCATTGCATCCCTGACCATACTGGCTAATAACCATTGATAGACCTATCCTCCAAGAACTTTTCTAGTTCATTTTTTAACCCTCCTATAGTTTTGGACTTCACATCCCCCGACAGCTAGTTCCACAGGTTAACTGTGCGTTGTGTGAAGATGTACTTCCTTTTGTTTATTTTAAATCTGCTGCCTATTAATTTCATTGAGTGACCCCTAGTTCTTGTGTTATGTGAAGAAGTAACATTTCCTTATCCACTTTCTCCACACCAGTTAAATTTTATAGACCTCTATCATATCCCCTCTTAGTCATTCTCTTTTCCAAGATGAGCAGCCCAGGTATTTCTAATCTCTCCTCATACAGAAGCTGTTTCATACCCCAATCATTTTAGTTGCCCTTCTCTGTACCTTTTCCCATTCTAATAAATCTTTTCCGAGATGGGTCGACCAGATCTGCAGACAATAGTCAAGATGTGGGCGTACACTGAATTTATATAAAGCATTATATTTTCTGTCTTATCTATTCCCTTCCTGATGGTTCCTAACACTGTTAGCTTTTTTGACTGCCACTGCACACTGAGCAGATATTTTCAGAGAACTATCCATAATGACTCCAAGATCTCTTTCTTGAGTGGTAACAGCTAATTTAGACCCCATCATTTTGTATGTATAGTTGGGATTATGGTTTCCAATGTGCACTCCTTTGCATTTATCAGCATTGAATTTCATTTGCCATTTTGTTGCCAGTTACCCAGTTTAGTGAGATCCCTTTGTAAACCTTCGCAGTTTGCTTTGGACTTAACTATCTTGAGTAATTTTGTATTGTCAGCAGATTTTGCCACCTCACTTTTTACCCTTTTTCCAGATCATTTATGAATACGTTGAACAGCACTGGTCGCAGCACAGACCCCTGGGGACACCACTGTTTACGTCCGTCCATTCTGAAAACAGATCATTTATTCATACCCTTTGTTTCCTATCTTTTAACCAGTAACTGATCCATAAGAAGACTTTCCCTCTTATCCCATGACTTTGCTTCAGACCCTTTGGTGAGGTACCTTGCAAAAGGCTTTCCAAAAGTCCATGTACACTGAATTACCTTGGTCCACATGTTGGTTGATCGTCTCAAAGCATTCTCACTGATTGGTGAAGCATGATTTCCCTTTACAAAAGCCACGCTGACTCTTCCCCAACAAATCAGGTTAATCTATGTGCCTGACAATTCTGTTCTTTACTATAGTTTCAACCAATCTGCCTGTTACTGAAGTCAGGTTTACTAGCCTGTAATTGCCAGGATTCCCTCTGAAGCCTTCTTTTAAAAATTGGCGTCACATTAGCTATCATCCAGTCATTGGGTACAGAAGCTGATTTAAATGATAGGTTACATACTACAGTTAGTAGTTCTGCAATTTCCCGTTTGAGTTCCTTCAGAACTCTTGGGTGAATCCCATCTGATCCTGGCAACTTATTACTGTTTATCAATTTGTTCTAAAACCTCCTTTAATGACACCTTAATCTGGGACAGTTTCTCAGATTTGTCATCTAAAAAGAATGGCTTGGGTGTGTGAATCTCCCACATATCCTCTGCAGTGAAGAATGATGCAAAGAATTCATTTAGTTTCTCTTCAACGGCGGTATTTTCCTTGAGTGCTCCTTTACCGCCTTGATTGTTCAGTGGCCCCACTGACTGTTTAGCAGGCTTCCTGCTTCTGATGCCCTTAAAAATGTAGTTGCTGTTAGTTTGAGCCTTTGGTTAGTTGCTCTTCATATTCTTTTTTGGCCTTCCTAATTATACATGCACACTTGACCTGCTAAACTTTATGCTCCTTTCTATTTTCCTCAGTAGGATTTAACTTCCAATTTTTAAAGGGTGCCTTTTTGCTTCTAACCACTTCTTTTACTTTGTTGTTTAGCCATGGTGGAACATTTTTGGTCTTCTTACTGTGTTTTTTAATTTGGGGCATTAATTTAATGTGAGCCTCTATTAAGGTGTTTTTTAAAAAGTTTCCATGCAGCTTCCAGGCATTTCACTTCTGGGACTGTACCTTTTAATTTCCATTTAACTAATGGCTCCATTTTTGTGCAGTTCCCCTTTTTGAAGTTGAATGCTACTGTGGTGGGCTTTTCTGGTGTCCCTCCCTTCCCCCCAAAAATTTAATTATATTATGGTTGCTATTACCAAACAGTTCAGCTATAGTCACCTTTTGGACCAGAGCCTGTGCTCCACTTAGGACTAAATCAAGAACTGCCTCTCCTCTTGTGGGTTCCAGGACTAGCTGCTCCATTTATGGTGTCAAACTCTCTGAATCCCGTCCTCAGGTGACATGTACCCAGTCACGATGGGGATAGCTAAAATCCCCCATTATTATTGAGTTATCTATTTTTATAGCCTTTCTAATCTCCCTGAGCATTTCACAGTCACCATCATGATCCTGGTCAGGTAGTCTGTAGTATATCCCTACTGTTATATTCTTATTATTCAAGCATGGGATTTCAAGCAAGGATTCTAGGTACAGTTTGGTTCATTTAAGGTTTTTACTATATTTTACTCTTATGCTTTCTTTCACATATAATGCCACTCCCCGACCAGCCCAACCTATTCTGTCATTCCTATATATTTTGTACCCTGGTATTACCCTGTCCCACTGATCATCATCATTTCAGCAAGTTTCTGTGATCCCTATTAATACCCTCATTTAATACTAGGCACTCAAGTTTACCCATCTTAGTATTTAGATTTCTAGCATTTGTATATAAGCACTTATAAAATTTGTCACTTTTTAGGTGTCTGCCACTATGTGATGTAATTGAATAAGACTCTTTCATTTGACTGTTTCTCATCAGATCCTACCTGTACTTTATCATCTTCCATCCTCTCCTCCTTACTAGGATATAGAGAATCCTCATTAACAGATCCTCCCCTAAGAGATGTCTCTGTCCGAACCGTGTGCTCCTCCGCACCCGTCGGCTTTTTCAGAAGAAAACAGTGTAAAAAATTGGAGATCTAACAATTTTAGGATCTCCACAATATTTTTGTATTCTCCACTGTTCTGCAAATTTGAAAAAAAGTTTCACTATCACATTTTCATTACAAAGATACATCCCAACTTAAACAGAAGTGCAGCTGCACTGTTGACTCAATCTTGCAGAGAACTGTTTCTAACCAAACAGCAGAAGTTAACATGGTAACCCACCTCATTCACTTCAATGAAGTGCAAGCTTCAAATCTAACTGGAAATAAATATAAAGCAGTAGATTTTACTACAACTTTAAAATTGCAATTAAAAATAATAAAATGTAAGCAAATGCAAAAATTAAGTTTTCAACACCAACATTAATTTAGTCACATTGCACATAAAAGGTATTCACAATTCAATTTTTCTAATTAACCATATTGTTTTACAACTTTGTATACTATACCATAAAACAAATATGCAATGTATCCATTATTGTCTGAATATATAATAAAATGTACCCTTTTCAGATAACGTATAATTTTTGTGATTTGTTAAGATTTTTCAGTTAGCAGATGAAGTCTGAATGGAGCTCAACCATCATGACATTATCAAGCTATTAAACTAATAAAAACTTGCAACAACAACATTTGGAAATGAAAATCATGCCTTTCTAATGCCAGCATTATTTGAGGAGTCTCAGTAACAGCAGAAGGAAACAAATAGAAAGGGAAGAGATAATTTATTTGGACTTTGGAACAAGAGAATTAATTCTCTGGACATCACCTAATCTCAAGGTATTAAGCACTTTAAGGACAGGTCAGTTCTTCATATCTGTCTAGGGCCCACTTGGGAATATTATGGCAGGAAAAATTGGTTTTAGCCACTGACAGGTAGAGCAACTGTCCCTGTAATTTCTGCTGGAAACATCCACCTTGAGCCTGCTCTCACACTGTATCATCAACCCAGTCTAATGCTAGTTGCTGACTACTCTGAACAGGAACCTAGAAGAGAAAACTACAACCCTCCTTGCCTCTCCTTTATGCTCTACTGCAAACACACATCCAAACTCCACCCTTCATGTGGCCTGTACTTCCACTCACCACTATACTTGACAGAAAATGTAAAACACAAAGTTATTTGTTCAAAAATTGTTTCTAAAAAATTAAGCTGAAAAATCGTAAATATTTTTTACTTACGTATTTCAATTAGTTTAAGGGAGTATCTCGTTAGCAGAATACCATTCAAACAAGAAAAAACTGCTCAAGCTGTCTGTAGGATAATAGACTGTAGTCTTTAAGCCATCAGTCAAAGGATGTTTTTTAGATGCTTCTCCCTTATGAAAACTGATGAATATCTTTAGACTAGCATAAACTAAATAAAACTTTTAAACCTACTTCTTACCATCCCTGGAATGCAATCTGTGTTGATCTGAGGAGACAAAATTACCACTAAACTTAAATTGCTCAATTGTGTGATAATACTTCATAATTTTTCAAATGCAAAATCACACAAAATTTGAGATCTGTACTTGTCCACTGTGCCAGAAACCACAGATGTGAGCAGTTAGTTATAGCAGGTCTTGATAGCTCTTAAAAAACAAGAAAAACACGGCCCTTAACATGACAGGGAAATCTGGTTTAGCTGTATAGTTACATTTCAAATGCAAAAAAAAATGAATTCAACACTATTCTTGGTTATAAATGTTTAAATGCATTTTATAACAAGAGACAATTAAATTGTCAGGCTTTCTGAAGAAAAAATCATAACTCTGCTTCAGAAAGTCTTTTGTTTCATTGCAAGACAAAAATGATGGTAGCCTGTAGAGACAAGGTTTTGATCAAATGGCACAGTAGGAAAACCAAAATAATATCTATGCCTCTACCCAAAAATAGGAAACTAAAGAAGTGGTCTCAGAACAGAATGAAGAGGAGATTTTAAAAGATGTTTTCCTAGAGCTGTGCATAAAGTCCTTGAATGGTTGTCCCTTCCTGAGGGGCCCAAGGGTCTTCAGAAGACCCATTCCAAGAAAATAGGAACATAGGATTTAGAACTGGAATGGATCTTATGGATCCAGTCCAGTTCCATGCTGGCATCATCATTATATAAACCCATCCATAAATTTATCAAGCTCCATCTTAGAACTATTGGTAGGTAAGTTTACCCCCACTCCTCCTACTGGAAGGCTGATCCAGAACCTCACTCCACTGATGATTAGAATTCTTTTAATTTCTAGTCCAAATTTATTCATGGCCATTTTATGCCCATTTGTTCTTGTACAAACTTATCCTTTAGCTTAAAAAGCTCTTCTCTCTCCCTGATGTCTATCCTACAAGGTATTTATAGACAACTATCAGATCTTCTCTCAACCTGTTTTGCTAAGCTAAAAACAAGCCAACTTCTTTTACTCTCTTCTCATAAGACAAGGTCTCCATTCCCTGATCATCCTAACAGGCCTTCTCTGCACCTGTTCCTTTTTAAATTAATCTTCTTGACCATGGGTGACCAGAATCATATACTGTTGCAGATGAGGTTTTACCAGTGCCTTGCACAGTGTCATTAATACTTGTCTATCTCTGGAAATACTGTAATTGACTGATACATCCTAGGATTACATTTGCCTTTTTCATCACTGCACCACCAGTGGTTCAATGGAGCTCCCATTAAAGCCGCTAGGACCATGTTAAGCTCCCACAAAGGAACCAGGTCTTGGACCAGAGGATGGAGATGAAGAAGCCCTTTAAAAAATCTTGCTATCATGATACTGGAGAAGACAGATCTTCCCTGAATGGGGGATGAAATGCTAGTAGCGCTGCCAACTGCACTTTCAGTGACATAGGAGCAAGTCCTGATAATTTAAGATGCAGCAAGTATTCCAAGTTGTCCAGGATACAAGCCAGTACCAGCTGAATTCCACTGGCCAATGACCACACCAAAATCACTTTAATTTTTGCTGACTAGACCTTTCTAATAGAGGAAATTGTACGGCTGAATAGGACCTGTTGAACAGCTGCAGAATACTACTCTTCCTCTTCATTTAGCCATGAAGTAGCCACACTGTGAGATGCAGGGGACTGAGTATGGGACACAAGTGCAGCCATGATTCTAAGTGAGTTGGCTGGGATGGAGAGGAAGAAGCAAAAGAGGCTGAACTGAGAACACGAGAAGATTGGAGAACCAGCACTGCGTTGGTCCATGCCAGTACAATGAGAATGAGCTTGGCCTGATCCACCTCTGTTGAGGCCACAAAGATCAAGAGTGGGTCTTACCCCTTCCTTAGATTTGGGCACCAGAAAGTACAGAAATAGAAGCCATGACCCTGGTGTTCTGGCTGAACCTCCTGTTCCACCACTCCCAAGCCAGTAGAGAGTGAATCTGATCAAGGAGCAGTATCTCATGAGAGAGGTCCCTGAAGAGGGATGGGGGAGGGGAAAGATGGAGAAGAACTGGATGGCATAGCCTGATCTGACGGTGCTTAGGACCCAGATGTCAGGGGTGATAAAGTCCCAGACATTGTGAAAGTGAGCCAGCCTGTCCACAAACAGAGGGAAAGGGGAGAATAGGAGAAATGACTGAAATACTTCTCTGGACTAATGAGTCAAAATGGTCTCTTGGGGACACCAGGAAAGGGCATGTGGGCTGGCCAAATCCTGGATCTGATTGCCTCCTCCTATGAGATGTATGCCCTTTTCTGGGGTAGTCCTGCTGTCTTGGGGGAGGGAAAGGCTGCCTAAATGTGTGCTGCGGACGATAGTGCTGCTGCTGTTGATCACCTCTGCACCACTAGCATGTATGCCTCCAAGGAACATAGAGTAGCCTCTGAGTCCTTGAAGGAGTGCAGAGTCTTACCCGAAAAGAATGTCTGGCCACTGAAGGGCAAATCCTCTATGTACTGCTGTACACTGAGAGCACTATGCAAATTTTGCAGCTAAAAAGCCCTTCTCACGGTCACAGCTGAGGCTATCACTCTGCCCAAAGTATGTACAACGTCCAGTGCAGACTGCAATGAAATCTTAGCCACCAAGCAGCCTTTGGTGACAAATGCCTGAAATTCCTCTCTCGAGGTTTTGGGCAGCTGGTCTGCAAACTTCGACATAGTCATTCAGTTCACAAAATTGTACTTGGACAGTAATATCTGCTGGTTAGCAATCCACATCTACAAGGAAGAGGAGACGCAAATCTTCCTATTCATCAGGTCCATTTGTTTAGAGTCCTTCTCCTTGGGAGTGGACTTAAACTCGCCCTGCGTGGCTCTATCATTCACTGTGATTACAAGCAGGGTATCTGGGGCCAGATGGGAGTAAAAACCCTCAAATCCCTGCACCAAAATGAAGTAGTGCTTTGCTGAAGGTAGTACCAAAGCCAGCATGCTACAGAGGACTTTAGCAGGCTTAAGAAGCGCATTGTGAACAGGGAGGGCAACTCTCCCAGGGGCAGATGGCTGCTGGATATCCACTAACTCGTGGCTGTTCTCCTACAGGAACGCTGCTTGAATACTTCAGAAAGCAGCCAAGCACCGCAAAAGCTTCAGGCACACTTTGAAATCCTCCAGTACCAAAGTGAAGAAAAAGAGAGACACTGCGGAATTGGCTGGGGACAAAGATGAAGCAGTTAACTGTGCCAGAGCTGGATCCTACTCCAGGACTGACAGGCCTGGAGATGAGGACTCTGGAAGCTCCATGAGGGGAAGGCTCACCAATGCCTGGCCTCTGATGACTTGATAGTCACCACCACACACCTGGTTGGTGATCTTGCCTTTGAATGAGATGAGGAGTGGGACCTCTGCGACCGAGGAGTGTCCCATGGATACCACTAGTATGGTTATGGCATTGATGGCCACCAGACGCTAGGACAGGGGCCCACATCCCGACCACAAGACAAGCACCAATCCTGCTACCCAGAATGCTCCAAGAATGGCCTCCGACATAGTTCAAGTGATGGAGAATGAGAGGAGGAAGATCCCACCATGGATGCCGAAGAGTCTCAGGCTGCAGAGGATAAAGGTAGAGCCAGCCTTGAGAGTGCGAGCAACCACACTGAGTTGTCTGTAGCCCAGAATGACAAGGGAGATGGCGCCAACGGTGGAAACGGTATTAGCACCACTGAGTATGCCTCTGCTGTTTCCGATGCTGGAAGCAGTGTCAACCCCGAAGTTGGCAGTGCACCAAGGTAACTGATGATGCCAAAGTGGAAGGCAGAGAATGCTGCCATACTAATATCAGTGACAGCGGTCACAGGGCTGCCAAAAACACTCCTGGTACCAGGGAGCTCCCTTGTGCTGAGCCTGGCACCAGCCCCAGTTCTACCGACTCTGAAAGGGAAACATCGTGGTACAGTGCTGACAGACTCACAGCTTCGGTGGCTCACACAGCCAACAGGGCTATAAAAGACACAGCCCTGGCAAAATCATGGACCAAGGGCATGGTTGGGACAGAAAGGCAGATAAGGTTATATTGCTGCCTGACATGCACCGGTGCAGAAACAGCTGGTGCCAGCACAACCCTCGTCGGTACCAGAATCAACAGATGCCCTGGGGCCAGAAACAGAGTCAATGGTACGGGATCTTCTACCCCCTTGACTGTTACCAGGGAGCACTTGATAGGACCTGCTCCATCCCATGCACCAATATTCACTGAGCCGATCAACATTCCATCTGGAGGAAGGAGAGGAGTCCCCACATGACCTGGAATGGCCTCAGTCAGTCTGACGTGACCTTTTCCTTTGTGCACTCAACAGGGAACAACTCCTCCATCTCTTTGGAAAGGCACCAACTCCACCACGCGAAGCGGCAGCACTTTCAGAACTCAAGGGCAACCTACAATTTGACAAGACCATTGATGCCGAAGCAGATGATGGCCTGTTCTACAAGGGCTGCTTCAGACGAAGCTCCCTTGGCACTTGGGTCCATTTGGTAAACGATCTGTAAATTGAACACTGCTCCTTGATGTGGGTTTCGCCTAGGCACAGCCAGTATCCTGTATCGGGATTGTTCCTGGGGATTGCTCCTCTATATGAGGGACAATGTTTAAACCTTTGTAAGGGCATCACCAGGGAAATACTTAAACTACACCTAACACACACTAAATCTAATTAATACTATACTAAGGGTACTAAATAGCTATATACAACTAGAAAAGTCATTAAAATTAGAGGATTGTGAGGTGAAAACCACAAAGAGGTCCAACTTCAGCCATAACAGATAAGAAGGAATATAGGTGTAGCCGAGTTGCTGCCTCATGTTGCAAAGGGATGGGTCATAGCCACGAAGCGCAAGCGCCACCACTGTATGGGTACTGCTAGACAAAATTCTCTGGATTAGGTGTCTGCACAACCAGCCCACCAAAGTGGAATACTGTGGGAGTGCAGACATTTTCCCAGCATTTGTATTGGACTATACCAGCATCCACTACTTCATCATGAAACCATCACAGTGAACACACATCCTTTTTATTAAACTTTTAATTTAATTTTTTATTAATAGACATCGTTGCCCTTTGTTTAAACCTATTTTTGACTGATGAGGTGTGAAGTACAGAAGAGGTCTCATTTAAAAAGTAATTAAGGATTTTGCTTTAAAATAGGATGCTGCCACTTACAACTTTAAAGTTAGAGGAAGCCTTATAGAGAAACAATTACCAATAGTTTGCAGGACATTACTAAGACTAGAAAAAGTATACAATACATACAAGTTAACAAGCCTCAGAACTCTACCTCTAACTTATCATTTACAGAGATGTGTAATAGAAAAAAGATGACAAAATTGCAAACCTTACACAGCAATGTTTTTACTACTCAAACTTGGTTTCTTAATCTTTACAGACTGCATAAACAGAACAATTTAAGCAATTTCTTATAAAATTTCAGAAATCTAGCTATTATGGTAATACCAGTATATGTCCATTCAACAAAACCAAATCCTTTTCTTCCCAAATTAGAATTCAGTGCTGAAACATTAGTATCGCCTATTATCTGAAACTTCAGTTGAGAGTAAAAGGAGGTTTTCTGGTAGGAAAGATGAGTTCTTACACATGTATATTTTGTATACACTGGACCTTTTTGTGTGACAAGAAGTTGTGGTTACTAAAATCATACAGATCACATACAAGAGCAACAAAACAGACTGGGCAATGGAGGTGATAAAGTACTTAATTTACCAAAAAGTCCAGTAGAAAAATAATTAGACCTACAGACAGAAAATAGGCTGCTGTGCAAGATTTGCAAAGTCTATACAAATATGATCAGGATGGGGGCTAAAGACAAGGAGCATCCAGTTTGTTAGTAAGTATTCCCTGCAATAACAAAGTGAAAGATTCAAGCCAACTGTTAAACATTTTCCTGACATCTCTCTATGTAATACCACCCGCCTAGAAAAAAATTTGCTAACTTTGTACTAAAAATTTGCTCAAGTCCATCTCCTACAAGCACATTAATAAAAATATATCATGTTAATCACCAATTAAGCCAACATTCACATTCACCTCTACTCTCTCAACTTTACTGCCAGTCACACACACTGCAACTTCATAAGAAACTCACTTGTAATTCTAATACAGAGCCACTCCAAATGCACGTCCCATTCCTCATAATTACACTCAAACACAAAAGCTAAATATTTACCCAATTTTCTCATGTATAAATGACATCTAGACTTGACTGTTACAGCTATTCTACCAGAAAGATATTTATCTTCCTGGGGTCAGAGTTTATGTTTTGCATTTCAATGTGACTCTGAAGAACTGGATTATTGGCATAGTGAGTGCTCTATGTTGGAACTGAAAATAAATGTGTGGATTGTGTGTATTTGGGTAGTATTGTATGAGAGTTAAGATTGATGTGGATGAAAATTTTGGCTTAGCTGGTGATTTCTTTGTTTTTATTGGTTGTATTAATGGGAAATACACTTCATTAGCCTTAATTTGCATGTGGGAATTTCCCTAGTTTTTAATTGGCAAGAAAACTAAATTATTTTTATATAAATTCTGCAGAAACACAACAGTGCTCTAATTGGTTGTATGAGGTTCAATGCAGTGAGCATGTAACTGCACTAGGCTCACCTTCTGCAGATGTCTGGACATATGTAGTGGAGTGTGTGTGTTTGGATGTAGGTTGGAGGGTTATAACTGGTAGAATACCAATTGGGGGCACTTAAGAGGGGAAATTTTATCAATGTTGAACATATCAAATGTTTTAAACCAGTAAAGTTTAACATAGTGAACACAATTCCTGTTTCCACGACTACCTCCTCCCCCATTTTGTCCCTTTTCATGTCTGTCAACATCCCTTGTAACTGCTTTCTACATTCCTTCCAGTTGTGCACTCTCCCTCCCTTTTTAACAGTCCTCCAAAATACCTTTCTCCCCCAACCTTTCCATTCATAGTTCCCTATCCCCTAAAGCTTCTTTCACCCACCCATCTCTCATGCCCACATGTCCTGTGGAAGGCTCCATGGACTTTTACCCCTCCTTCACTTATGTTCACATTGTCATCGGTTATGGAGAAATGATAAATACAACTGCAACTTAACTGAGAAGCTAGATTTTTAAAGCAAATTTTGTACACTCTGTAAAATTCCCAAAGAAAAGTGGTTAGTTGAGTCAAGAGCCAAGGTAGACCTAGAGGGTAAAATCCAAATCATTTGAACAAGGCAGTTCCCAAGACAGGGCACCCTAAAATGAGCTTTTTCCAAAGTTGCAAAAAGCTTTTTAAGGGCATATCTACATAGGGAAATTTGTTGACATTACTACACCAGTATAATTATACTACTGTAACTATGCGGGCATAACTCCCCATGCACATGCTTTTTCAGAGTACCTTTTTTTTCACTTTAGCTTAAATCACTTCCAAAGAGACATACAAGCTAAACTGAAAAAGGCACTCTAAATCCCAAAAGAGCATGCCTTCTGGAGAAGTAATACTGGCATAGCTATAGCAGTATAACTGTACCAGTACAGCTGTGCTGGAAAATTTCCCCACATAGACAAGTCCTAGTGTTTTTTCATATACACCTGTGGAAGAAACAGGACAAGAACTGCACAAAATATCTATCATTCAACTTTCCTAGCCAACAATTGGTGCATGGTACCAAAAAAGGTGGTCCATAATTGTAAACATGAAGTTAACAGACCTTTTGGGAACTACAGAATAAGATGAGGCAGAGCTGACAATTCTCTTATGGATTATGAGCATGGAACAAATTGATGGAACTCCTGACACAGTTTCAACACCAGCTCCCCTTTGAACTTAAAAGAGAACACATACGGGACAGGAAAAATGCTTCCCTGCAGGGATTTGAACCTAAGACCTCTAACATCACAAAGCAGACATCTATTACATGATGTAGCAGAATAACTCTTACCTGGCTGCATTATTCTTACACAGGGTAAAGAGAGAGACATGACATACATTCTGAACCAGCAAGTTTCTTACTTGCCCTCATAAAAATATCCCTTTTAGGCTACACAAGCACTCCACTGGAAACTAGTAATTCTACACTCCCTTCTTCCAATAACTGGCATTAATAAATCCCTTTGCAACTCACACTTAGGAAAGCTTCATATATATTTAGACTAGAAAGGATGCATGTATTCATCCCCTTTTACAGATGGGAGGACTGAGGACCACAGAGATTTCACAAGATCACTTCTGGCATAGCCAGAAATAGAACTCATGTCTTGTATATAGGCTTGGAAGATTAGATGTTTATATATAGATGTCACTATACACACACACAAACTGATGAAAAAATATTTCCATCAATAATCAAAGTGTATAGATAGGCACAATAAGAAAAATGCTTCCTGAGATCCTGAGTTTGATTTAAGGATATTTACTTTTTATAATTTGACATGCAATGTTAACAATGTGTTTTAACGGTTATAAAGCTTTAACTTTTTAAATCTCAGTGTCTACTTTCATTAAATAATTATTGTCTGAACCCATGTCTGAACTCCCCATAATTTCCCAAAACTGTGAAAATGTAAATCAATAAAAAAAAAAAATACTTAAAGCCCATAATTTTGCCTAGTCATGAAAGTTTAAATCAATAAAAATGGGAAAAAATACTTAAAAATAAACACTGAGATTATCCACTGAGATTATAAAAAAACAAAAATCAAATTCTGCCAAGCCAAGTTTCATCCACTAAGCCATGCTGCCTTTCACAAAGATCAGATCAAATCTACATTCTTGGCCAAGCTGTCCACACAACACGGCCAAGCCTGTGACCAACTAACATACATACAGACAAACCTGCCCTAGCAAATAACTGCAGATGATAGAACTTCTGACTGAACAGTGAACGCAGCTGCAGGGGAGAAAAGATGGCTGTAGTTAAGGTGATAGGACTCGGGAGAACTAGCTTTGCTAAAGGCTTCCTATGTGATGTATGGCAAGTAACTCACCAGAATTTTCAGGTGTCCACTACTTTTGGCCACTGCTTTTCAAATTGAAGGGCAGGCAGAGAAATTATCTGGGGAAGGGTTGCTGCTCTCCTGTCACACTGAACTGGCTGGGTTCTAGTCTACTTTTGGAGGTAGGGCACTGGGAAACCCACCTCCAAACAGGCTATGGGGACATGATGGGAGTGCGTTTCTGCTAGGAAGAATGGCAAGCTGCCAGGGACAAAGGGACTACTCCCCCTAACCCCAGGTCCACTGCTCCCAAATCTCATGTTATTATTTAAAATAACTAAGGAACTTCAGCAGAAAAGAGTTTGCTAAGATGGAGTTAAGATTTCAGCCACATGACACTGCCTTGAGTGGTTATCTTGCATGCTGTCACCTTAGTTCCCTATTTCCCAGTTTTCTAGCATTTGCCATTTCTTTATGGCAAGAGACACGTGGAGGAACTTAACTCTGCGTTTTCTGATTTTCTAATGTTTGAACTTGGACATTTAAACTCATGTCCAGGAAAGGTACGATCACCAGTAGGCAATGTTATGCGGCCACAAACTTAACTCCACCTTAATTTTTTTTCCCCTCTGGTGAATAAATATTTATATATTTTAAAATTTTCAAAGTAATTGGTTATGGCAAATATTTGCAAATTCAACATGAAGAAGAGACTTGGAACACTGATGAGTAAAAAGAGGGGGCATGGAGAGAGGGCAATGGCCTGCAAGAGGTATGGAGTGAGGGCCTGGAAAAGGAGAGCAATTACACAGAATAGCATGGAGCCAGGATGAATTAATAGAGCAGCAGGAAAGCAGGGAAGGGGGACTAGGAGGACAGGCATGCTGGATAGCAGGAATGTCTTAGGCTGTACCTCTCAAGCCCCTCAGCTTTTCTGTGCTTTGGCTCTCAAGCTCAATGTCTTTCCAACTTCCTTGCTTCCTGACTCCCCTGAACAACAATCCTCCAGTGTTTCATGCAACTGGGGAGCCAGTTAGACCTAGGTAGGCTGGGGGCAAGGAACTTGCAAACTACAGTGGAGCAGAGAATGACAGAGACTGTATGCTGATTTAAGCTCACTGTTGCTCAGCCTACCTAACCCCAGCCCCATTTCTCCCACCACAATCTTTACTCTCTATCACCCACTGGCCTTATGACTTATCAGAGCAGAGCACCACTCTGGTAAACCACAGGAAGTTTGTCAGACAATTACTATTTCAGTAGCAGACCTTGAAGTTATGTTTGCCAGGGTGTGGATGAGGAAGTGCCAAGCAACTGGGGTGCCAGAAGGGACCAGGAAATTCCTGGGATAGCTGGAGGAGCCACAGAGAACAGGAAAGGCAGAAAACCTGTGAGACAGACAGGCTGGGCAGCCATGAGTCTATCTGGTTCACCTGGATATATGCATATGACAGCTGGCGAGTCGAGACAGGCGGGGCAGCTCAGAAAATGGTAGTAAGAGAATGAGCTGTTCCATTGGCTAACCTCAGTGAAACTCAAATAGGCTATCTTGTGTGTTTAATTTTAAAATGTCAGAAATTTTCTATCTCAAAGCTACTATCAGAATGTGCATAGGATATCAGAATGCATACTTGTGTGATGACTGGGGTTTGTGGTTGTTAGCAAAAGGAACCAAAAACATGAAACAAGCCAATTTTTCAAAAAAAGAAACATTTTAAAATGTTTCCTCTGCAAAAATTAGTTAAATTTCACTGCAAAAGTTACATAAGAAGTTCAACTGTCCCTTGGAGAGTTATTTTGTCAGATTTGGAGATTAAATTAAATCTTCATCATATAAAACAGAGGTAGTATAGTTTAGTCATGCTTTAAATTGATATCACAACACAAAATTAACTAAAGAATCACTAGTAAAGCCTCCATAATTAGTGCCTAACCATTCTGACTTATATTAGGTCATTAATTTTTTTTTACAATAGTTATTGATATAATATAAATCTTAAAGTCTGACTATATATTTAGAGAGATGCAAAACAGGGCCTTATACACCTGCAAAAATGGAACCAGTACCTGATCTGAACTTTAAAATAAAAATATTCATCCCAAAACATGGAAAGATCTGTATTTTTAAACTTTCCTGCTGCAGTAAACATGGCAGTTTAGTTCAAACATGGAGCTACTTATTGCAGTCAAGCCCCTATATGCCTGTAATTCAATATTATTAAGGAGACTGAAGTAGTCAGAGTTGTACTGGTGCCATATTCTGTTGTATCTGTAAAAGCTAAGTATTTAGTTCCTATGCCAGACATGAAGGGACACAGCTAGTAAAATCATCTACTGTGTAATTTAACAATATTCATGCCTGCAGATCACAGTTTTAAAGTAAAGGCCTGATCCTGCAACTGATAGGAGCACCAGCACACTGCTGCACTCATGTCAATTCCCACTGACTTCAGTGGGGCTCTTCGGGGCAGCCCAGCAATCTGTCCACACCATGTGTTGCAGGATTAGGGCCCATTTTTATGCATTTATTTAAGATAACAGACTGTTCTCTTCACTTATTCTCTTAAGACACCTGCTTTATTGCAGAAATGTTGTGGTGCTTTGTATATGTAAATAGGACTGTATTTTTGTGTTTAGTGTTTTATTTGCTGTAGTCTCAATTTGTTTATGTAAGGAAAGGGCTATTTCTATTTTTTCCATATTTTTAAAAAATGCACACAGAGTAATCGTCCAGGAGAACTAACTTCATGTGAAAGTTGAGCTTTTTTTATTTAGTTATCTGTGCATGTAAAAAAAGTCCTACACAGCTTTTTTGGGGAGAAAAGTATTTTCCTCACACCCAAAGGAGTTAATTTTTTTTGAAGAATGAAGAAATGAAGAAAATTAATTTATCTTTAAAGTAAGGCCGTGAAAAGTTACAGACCAAAGCAATACTTTCCTCTTAAAAACAAACAAGATCAAACGGGTGGTAAACGTGAAAGGTAATTTGTAACTAGCTATAGCTGTAATGCAAATTTCATTTCTGTAATTCTAAAGATTAGATTAATGCCAAGATTGCTAAATGTTAATACAAGTGTCACTGATTTACATAAAATCAGTATCTGCAACCTTTTGTGTACTGGTTACCTTCTATATTGCCACCCTTACTTATCTATGGGACTACTGCCATAGTTAAGTCATACTACTGATCTACTTACGTAGTAAAACATTGAATGCAAGGCAGAATTGGCTTAAACTACACACACTATAATTTTATGCTACTAAATATATTATAGTACTGCTTCTATTAACTCCTTCAATTTGGAATGGACATTGATCAGTTACGCAGGTTTTAGCCGAAGTACCAACCTACCAACCTAAAAACACTGCATTTTAATTTTCAACAAGATAACACATGGGACAGTTCAAGCAAAAGTATTTCACCTAAAGATGTTCAAACGGAAATTCTCGCCCCTCAATCATGTTTTCTGGGACTGTGTTTTTGTTTAGATGAGTTTGTGCCTGTTTCAGAGTAATCAATCCATAAGGAAAATCTGTAAACTTCCTAAAATGTATAATGCATTTTGACTGGGTTGAATCTGCATATATACTGTAAAATGAGAAGGCATAGATTTTTCTTTTCATTATGGTAAGTGTATGGTGAACACACCTTGCTATAAACTATTAATAGGGGTAATCCTGATAGTCAGTAGGATTGTCTCTAAATGTATTATTTATAAGGCATGTTTAATTTGTTTATTGTTAGGGCAATATGTTCTTCTAGAATTAAAATATAGTATAAATAGATGTTAAGAAATGTAATACGTTAAAACAGTGCAATTAATCTACTAAATTGAACATATTTAAACAAAGCTATAAAATAAGAATTTACCAGTTTTCCCAGTGTCGGAATACATATACTAGTGAGCATAATTTTTGAAAGGCACTTTACATGTAACAATTTAAGTTATAATACTGATTCTGAAGAATTTCAAATTAGAAATATTAGTCTCTAGTGAAGTAGTGGGAAAGAATTCTTGGGCCCCAGCATCAATCACCACAGATTCTTAATGAAAACGTGAACCAAATATTTACAAAACCTGAAACAATGTTCTATGGTAAAAAGTGCATGTTCCATTAATATTTGACTGGTATGCAAGTGTACATTTTAAGCAAGTTCTTTGGACAAGTTATGATGCTGTCACAGTTTAAGACTAGTGATATATGAAAAAGTAATAATATTGTTTTGTCCCTTTAACTCTTCAAATTTATTTAAAGGTAGCCTTCTCCATCATTAACTTTTATATGCAGTAGCACTTAGATTACTTTAAAATTAAAGATGGGAGGGGTAATCATGAGACTCGAAGTTAGACAAGCAAGAGGCTATTCCAGATCAGGGAGTCACTGTGTGTTTTGGGAAAGACATTTAACCAATGTGGGCCTCAGTTTCCCTACTAGTAAAAAAATAGGATTAATAATTCTTACCCTACAGGGGTGTTTTGAGGTTTAATCACAGGTTGTGTCATGTTTTTCAATCATCTGATAAGAGCACTGTAAAGGGTTCGGGAAGGCGGCAGGAAAGTAAAATCACTATTACAACAGCACTCATGCGCTCTCTGTCCACGTGCCCAGAATGACGGGGAGTGGTGAGGCTAGAATAGAATTTTTGGGCAGTGACTAGGAAGCCCAGAGCTGTCTGAGGATAGGATCTGGATTTCCAACCACAGCTGCAGAAAAGGGAGGGAGGGAGCTGGAACATAGCTCCTTACATCAAGCAAGCTCTGGTTTGCTGCGCATGGGGACTGAGAGGTGGCAAAGATAACGTCAGTCAGACCTTAATCTGCATAAAAAAAGATCCAGTTAAATGCGGCGGGTGTAATCTGGCGAGAAAATGAGGTTAAATATGGCCTTAGTGCGAGGTTTCCTGCATAGATAAAAACATTCTCTTCCACCTGACGAGCAGCACAGGGTGGGGGGTAACAAACACAACGGTGACAGTCAACAGACACCCGCTGCAAAGTGCATTGTATGGAAAGAGATGGAACCAAAAAATGCGATGTCAAATGCATGCAAGAAAATGCCCCTGTAGGAGTCCCGCCGCCCCCACCCGCCGCCGTATTAACCCCCCACTTCGCAGCCTGGAGGTGAGCTGGCCCCCAGCCCCCCACCACCTTAACCCGCTAGGCACATTAACCCACAGCATCACCGGCATGAGACGCGGAGAGAGAAGAATGTTACTCGACCTTTCGTCCCCCGCATGGTGCCTGTCAGAGTCGGGCATGTTTGGGCCAAGGACTGGGTTTGGGGGGTTGGCGAACAGGCTTTCAAAGGCCATGGTGCGGGCCCTGGGGTGAGCAGGAGGAGGGAGGTGGAGGAGGAAGGCAGGACACTGCTGCTGCCCGTGGTGGTGATGGTGAGGAGGAGGCGGCGCGCACTCGGCGGCGCAGGAGGCTCGCTGAGGAGGCGCAGGAGGAGGAGGAGGAGGGTCGGTCCCTCAGCGAGGAGAGATGATGAAGGTTTCACTCACGGTTACTTAGTGAGACACTAACAGTCACTCTGTGCAGGAGGCTGCACAGGGTGAGCCCGGCCGCCCCGCTGCCCGCTCTGGCAGTCCGTGCGGGCAGGCGGGGCCGGCGGCGCGGCGGCGCGGCCCGGAGGAGCAGGCCCGGGGCACAGGAGGAGGAGGACACACGGGGGGTAGGGAATGCTGGTGGCCGGAGATGCCCGGTTATTTCTTCCTTACAAACATGGCGCCCCCCGCCCGAGACACTCTCACAAAATGGCGGCGGCGCGGCCCGAACGCGCTCAGCGCCTCGGCTAACAACAACAGCTTCTTCCGCGCCAGGAGGAGTCGGAGGGCGATGGCGTCGTATAGCCCTGGTCGAGCCCCGCCCCTGCGCTCCCATTGGGCCGCGCCGCTAGCTACTCGGAATGGGAAGCAGACCATTGGGAGAACTCGCTGCCAATCGCAGGACGTGAGGAGGCGGGCCTTACTGATCACCGCCCTGCCTTTGCTCAGATTGAAAGAAATGGCTAGGAATAGCGTCCTCCTCCGCGGCGCAGGGATATCTGAGGGCAAGGAGAGTAAAAAAAAGTCCGCCTGTGTCACGTGTCTTTCAAGGCGCTAAAGGGGGAGAGGGCGGGACGAAGGTTAGACCCCTAGCGCCAGTGCCCAGGAGTGGTGGGTGGTCCCTGCACCCTAGCAGATAAATAACAAACCTGCTGCACCTGGTGTTTGGCTCTGGGGGAGCCGCCTGCTCCCGCCCATGAGTGCGCCCCTCAAGTCCACAGCCCAGCCTGCTGTGGCGAGGCACATGGTGATGTGGGTGGGGCTGGCTGCTTGAAGGGGAACACCAGTCATCCTCTTACCCGCTGTGGCTGTCTGCCCCACCCCGGCCTCTCTTAGCCCTGTCCTGCCAACCCCAGAGCTTCCAAAACCATGGCCCATGGGGGTGACAGCTAGCGTTGCCTACACTCCCAAATACATACTGGGTAAGGCAATTTTGGACCTTGTTGCAGGAGCTCTCACCCCATGTGTCCGTCCCCAGTCCAACAGCTATTTCTACCCTCAAATCAACCCTGTCTTTACAGCACCTGCTTCAGTTCTCACCCCCACCAGCTCCCACCCAGGCCCGGCATTGGTTCTCTCCCCACACCAGTTCTGTCTGGCCCCTAGCCCCTACATCTGCCTAGCTCCCAATCACTCCATCAGTTCAGCCCCCAACCAGCTGCTCCGAAATTATGCCCCACACACCAGTTTTGCTGCCCCAGACCCAACTCTGCTCTTCCTGGGGCTCTTTAGCCCTCTCCCACTGCTGCCCTCCCCAGGCCTAGGAGCCAGATGTGGGGGCAGCTCCAGGGTTTCTTTACCCCTGTTGCCCCTTCCTAGGCCAGGAGGTGCAGGGAGCTCACAGATAGGGTTGCCAACCCTCCAGGTTTCACCAGGAGTCTCCTGGACTCAGGTCCTATCTCCCAGAGGCTACTGAAGCCAAACTGGGAGATTTTAGGTGCTAAAACTCTGGCAGTGCAGCAGGGCTAAGGCAGGCTCCCTACCTGTCATCACCCCACACTGCTCCCAGAAGCAGCCAGCATGTCCCTGTGGCCCCAAAGGGGTGGGGGGCAGGGGTCTCTGCACCCCAAGCACTGACTCCTCAGCTCCTATTGGCCGGGAACTGTGGGCAGTGGGAATTGCGGGGCCAGCGCTTGTGGGTGCAGGCAGCATGCAGAGCCCCCTGCCTCCATTCCTCAGGGCCAGACATGGCGGTCGCTTCTGGGAGCGGGGCCAGGGCAGAGAGGGAGCCTGCCTTAGCCTCGCTGCGCTGCCACCTGGCAGCTACCCGAAGTAAATGCTTCCTGGCTGGAGCCTGCACCTTGCACCTCCTCCTGCATCCCAACCCGCTGTCCCAGCCCGGCGCCCCCTCCTGCACTCAAACTCCATCCCAGAGCCCACACCTCTTACCCCCTCCCACATCCCAACACCCTGCCCCAGCCCTGAGCCCCCTCCCACACCCAAACTGCCAGCGCTTGAATCCCACACCCCCTCCTGCGCCCCAACTCCCTGCCCCAGGCTTGGCTCGGAGCCCCCTCCCACACTCCAAACCCCTCGGCCCCAGCCTAGAGCCCACACCCCAACCCCCTGCCCGGTGAAAGTGAGTGAGGGTGGAGGAGAGTGAGCGACGGAAGGAGGGGAGTGGAGCGGGCGTGGTCCCAGAGATGGGGTGGAGCAGGGGGGCACAGGTGTTTGGGTTTGTGTGATTAGACAGTTAGCAACCCTACTCACAGGTGGGGAAAGCGGCCAATCAGAGGGGTTTTCCCTCCAGTAGGACTGAAATTTGTTAGTGGGCTGGAGCATCTCCCGTCATCACCAGACTGGCTACAACCTTGGCCAAACCACACCCTCTCAGAGAGATTTAGGCGCCAGCTCCCAGATAGAGGGAGGTGACTTTCTCTGCTTGAGTTTCACAGCCATGAACCTCATCCCCTAGAGTTAGTCACCCCCAGTCACGTCAGCCCTTTCACACAACAAAACCAAGGTGGAGGAGGATTTGGTGCCCACCCCATATTCTATAACTCAGTGGTTAGAGTGCCCACACAGGATGTGGGAGACAGGGGAATGCACACCTTAGTATGAGGATCACACCAGGGCTTCAGTGTGAGCTTGGGGCTGGGTGTCAGGATTTAGGCAGCTCTGGGCATGCCCATCAGCAGAAATTTAGGTGCCAAGTGGGCTTTACTGGTAGAAACTTAGGCACCTAGGGAATTTAGGTGCCAACAGGTAAGGCAAGGTGGGTGAGGTAACAGACATTGGTCCAATAGAAGATATGATCTCACCCAGCTTGTTTCTCTAATATCTTGGAGCCAACACGGCTACAACTACATATACACTTGGTGAGCTGAGCAGAGGGTTTGAGAATCTAAATTTTGAATTTTGGCTCCTAAAGTGGCAGTTAGGGGCATAAAATTCTTTGAGGATTCAGCCCCAAGTCTCTTTCCACTCTCTTATTCTCCTTCTATGCTCCTCATGAGTCTCCTATCTTCCACCTGTCCCCTACGTTCACTTGCCCCCATGTTTACCTTCTTTTCTCCTCAAAGCCTCCTACCCCTCACATAGTCTTTCTCTGCTATCCCTATTGCTCCATCCAGGGCTGGATCTACTGTTTTTGCTGCGCCAAGTGGCGTGCCGAATTGCCGCCACTGACGGCGAGGGCAGTCCGTGTGCTGTTAGGGCGGCACGCATGTTTCCACGGTGATGGCAATTTGGATGCAGCTTCTGTCTCAGCCGGAAGACAGAAGCTGTGCCGCCGCAGACAGCTGAATATAGAAGCTGCCGCCGAATTGCTGCCGCCGCGAAAACACACGTGCCGCCCTAACAGCACTCGGACTGCCCCCACCATCCGTGAAGGCAATTCGGCACACTGCTTGGGGGCAAAAACACACAGATTGCTGCCCCTTGCAGATTGCCGCTCCAAGCACCTGCTTGGAATGCTGGTGCCTGGAGCCGACCCTGTCTCCATCTCTTCTTACTCTCCATATTCTCTGTCCCCTGGGTCTCATTCCTGTACATAATATTCCCCTGCATCCAGCACCCATTCATTCACCCTCTATTTTATTTTATTCAGGTGGTGGTTATCTGCTTTTCAAAGGCAGGAGGGACCATGCAAAGCAGTTTGTTTATGTGCACAGGGATGTCGCATGAATCCTCCTGAGACATCTTGATGAAACTTTCATGGAGGTTTGAGGGATGGCAGCCTTATTTCTTCCTCTGCGGTAGGGCACTTTCCCATGTCAGTCAATGATCACTTTGGCTTGCACCATTGCAGTACATGGGCTAGCAGCATACGGCCCCGGCAGCATATGGGACGCCAGCAGCAGCTGGGCTCTCTCTGCCTTTGTTACCCTCCGGAGTGAAAAGCAGCTGAAATCACCCCTGCCTGTGAAAAACAGTGCCAGTATTCAGTGCTAATGCTCTATCCCGCTAGATTCATGCAACCGAGCAATTCCCTCATTTCCCTCACCTCTGGTGGGCCATACTCACCATGGCTGGTACTGTGACTGACATGGTGCACAAACAATCCCAAACAGAAGTAAGAACATAGTGCTTAAAACTTTAGGGAGCAAGGGGAGTGAGTTTCACATCTTAAGTTTCGTTTTCTGTAGTGGATAGACTGACAATGGTACCTCTGTGTGTTTTATCTGCAGCTGCTGGCATTGTGGTCTTCAGGTTCTCTCCCTCCACACCTAGAGAATGCCTGAGTTAGATAAGGAGAAAAAAGAGGACTTGGGATGACATGTTCAATGAGATCCTGCAAGCTCATGTTGCATTGGACAGTCAGCACAAGGCCTGGAGGATGAACACTGAGGGCAGCCTGGAGAAGGAAAGACTGGAGAGGAGAAAAGTCTGGGAGTCCCAGCAGGAAAAGGAGATGGAGATGCACCAGGACATAATGAGTCTTGTCAGGCAGAAAAAACAGATGTTGCAGATCCTAGTGCATCTGCAGGTTCAACAGTCCTGGCCTTGCCTTCCTCTGCAGCCCATTGAGAACTCAATATTGGGACCTACCTATACTCCCCTCATTCTACATGGCATCAAGGGTCACTGCACTATCCCTAGCGCTCCGGTCTGTGGGACATTAAAGACAATCACACCTTCCCATACACTGACATGTGAAACTCAAAGCTGGTGTATGTGTAGCTGAAATGGACATGAATATTGGTCCCAGGCAGCCTTTTACTGTCTGTGTGCACACATAGAGGTGATGGAGATGGTCAGCGAAGTTTTCCCAGGTGTCCTGAATATACACCTTGCATATCTGCTGCTCTAGACCTTGCTGCACAAGCTCTATTAAGTACTTAAAAGATTCCTGAGTCACTGAGAAGAACAATGAGAATTGTCTAAAACTGATATAGACCTTGTCCCTTCACAAGTATTGTCTTCTTATGCTCCAATACAAATGTACGAACTGGCAGATTCTCACCAGCCCCCGGTGGTTCAGCAGACAGTCATTAATGCACTAATTCTAATAAAGGGGGTGAATCAGTATCTAATTTATCATCTACATCCCAGGCTCTAGTCCTCTTATTTCTTATCGAGGGCACAGTTTCCTGGGGAGGTGGGCCCCAGCCTGTGCCCTTCTCTCCCCAAACCCAGAATCTCTCCCCCAGCTGGTATTTGTCTCTTCTCCTGCCCTTTCTGCAGCTGTTTTGTTTCCGAGGTACTGCTTGGACCTCCCAGAGTGCACCTTCATTCGCTACTCCCTTGGAATGAGATGGGTCTGGGATATATAGGCCCAGACCCATCCCACTCTCAGCCTCTGAGCAGACTGCTTAACTGGAGTCAGATGCTTGGCTTTTTTTAGATGCTTGATAATTACCTATTCTGTCCATTCCCTCTCAAGCACCTGGCATTGGCTTCTGTTGGAAGACAGGACTGAGCTAGATGGACCTTTGATCTGACTCAGTATGGCTATTCTTATGTACTTTCCCCCTTGTGAAGAGTTCACTCCGTCACATGTTGATTTTATTGATTTCTTCAAATTTTTAAAATACAACTAATTAAAGCATCTAAGTAAAAGAAGGTGCTATCATTGGCAGTGGCATGGAATTATTTTGGACTGTTTGGTAACTAGAGAAGGGTACTGGCCGGCTTTACAGAAAGCTACAACTATTGGCCTAGATTCTCAGCGGTGGAAGCTCCCCTGAAGACCATGGAGCAATAGATACATACAAGCTGAGAATGTTGTGTCTCGGTAACAAAGGGTTCAGTAGCAGCAGCTGCTTCTTTTCTGCAAACTTTGTTTTTCACTAAGCTAAAGTGCAAGGTGGCTCTTGTCCTTGGTATGCTAAACTGTCTGAACTAGAGCTTCAGTGTTTGGGCTCTGAAGTGAGATCATTTATCTTAAAAGCCTTTGCACAAAGAGAAGCAATTTATGTCTGAAATTGACCAACAGTAGAGAGCACTTCTTCCTATGGTATTGTTCTCTTCAGCTTGGCTTCTGGTGTACCCAAGAAAGCCTTGTAATCATCTAGAGGGCACCCTACCTTTACCAACACTCAAAGAACTGAGAAGATCTCAGAAGGGAAGAAGATACCAGCCCTCTGATGCAAACTCTGCATCAAAAATTCTATTGCTATCCAAACAGTATCAGGGGACATTTTATATAAAGTCAGTTTCCAGAAGAGAGAGAATATGAGAGTAAAGAATCAATTAATGGGCATATGCTGACAATGAAAGAAGGGTTTTAAATAACTTTTCTAGTTAAAGGGAAAAACTCACAGCCAGAATGAGTTAAAAGTGGATTTCTGCAGAACAATTATGCACTTAGCAGTAAGCATGGCCCTGTCATGCAGCAGGGTATTTCAGTATGGAAAACAAAGCAAGCTGATTTTTAATAGTAAGTGAATGGGGCCTAAAAATGGAGGATGGCTGTGAAAACATTGGTTCCTAAGACATAAATGCAGTATAATCCAAATGATATCAGAGCAAAAGATTCAGCTGCCCACATCTCTGATATGTGTTATTTTTACGGAGCATTCCCATTCTGGAATCATCCTTCAGATGATGTCACATAACTTTGGTCTTTTAGCAGGAATATACATTTATTTTAGGTAGTATCAGGGAGGAGCAATGTACTTGCAAGGAACAAAATTAGGGAGGCCTCTATTATGCTTGGAGGCACAACACGGCACTTTAAATTAGCAGGAAAGGACCTACGCGCCAGATACAGTGCTTGCTCTCGGCGGAAGGCTAACAATGCATTTGTGAAGTGCAGTGCAAATTGCTGGTGCTGCCAGTCAGAGTGAAATTACACTTACAGAAGGGCAGAATCTCTCAGTAGTCAAGATACCTTCATAGCATTCAGAAATCTGGCAGTATTTCCAGGTTTTGCAATTTTCCTACAAAAATGCACAATATGTCCTGCAGCGTTTCCTTATTTCTTTGATCTCTTATCTGTTGTTTTGGCTTCTTCTGATTTGGGGTTTTATATGTATATTTTCAGTGTAACCTTTTTTATTTGCTTTTGGGATTGTAAGTAGTTTTCCTTTGATCTTGCTTCCAACTGTAATGACTTTCCTCTTTCTCCCTCCCTCCCTAATTCCTGCCTGTATATACTTCTCCTTACTTCTAATAATCGATGAAATATTCATTCATTGTAAGAACTAGATTGAACTGGACTGTGTATGGATTTAATGGTCCTAGAGTTTATTGGTGCTACTAGACATGAGAACACTATAAAACTGAGACTCCAGGAGCTCCTCAGTGCAAACTGAGGGCACCCCCTACTGTAACTCACATCAGGCCTGACACCCTCATTGTCCCAACACACTGTTGTCATATTATATATCTCAAAGGTGTCATGTAAGATATCATCTGAGAAGTGGTGATACGCTGGTCTCAAAATCATTGCATAATGTATATATGGATTCTGTATAAAGAGTTATGTATGCGTGCTGCAAATACATTCTTAAAATGTGTTTGGAAGGCAGCACATGAACCCAGCCTGTCCTAGACAAAGAAATGTGGCTTTATCTCTCTGACCAGCTTGGTTACAGACAGAGGACAATGAAAGTACATTTACATATAAGATAAACAAAGCCATCAAGCTAAACAAGAGAGGGAGAAGACCATTTAACACTCACACTGGGGGACAATGTCTGCATCCCAGGAAGCCCTCCTGGTTCTTGAAGCTGATATAATGATCTTTGAGGAATACAAAGGGAGCAAAAAGATCTCTTAGTTATCCATCACTAAGGGGACATATAGGCGACAATACCCTCTGAGCCTATGAAAGTTGAATCCCTAGTCTAGAGAGCTGTGGATGCTGTTACTTGGAAGTAAGTAAGAAAACTGCTTTGACAAAGATTGCAATTTGCTTAAATTAATTTTAGTTACCAGAAAGTGTGTTTTATTTTGTTTTATTTGTAACCATACCTGTCTGTTTTATCCTTGCTTAGCATCCGGGGCAGCTCTAGACATTTCGCCGCCCCAAGCACGGCATCATGCCACGGGGGGCGCTCTGCTGGTCGCCGGTCCCGCGGGCCTCTCTTGCTGCCTCTGCCATGCTGCATCCAAATGTTGCATCTAAATACATTCATTGACACTCGACGGTTAAAAAATAAGGGAGTCCTTTGTGGGCAACTTAGAGCTCACATTGTTATGGGGATGCTTTCATGGCTTACCATGAGGTAGCTCTGCCGAATGGCACATGAGATCAGCAGGTCATACCTTGTCTAGTGATCTGTCTTGTGATGGCAACTGGACATTTCAGAGGAGTGTAAGAACCCGTCGGTAGCAGTTTGGTACTGTCCTGCTTGCGATCTCCTTCCCTGATCTCTCACAATTGTGTCTTTTAGCCGGAAGAGGTTTATCATTCTATGTCATCATTTCTAACTCTGATATTCCTATCCTATTAATGTTCAATCTTGTTAGTCTTTTGGCTTCGCAGTTTCTGTGGCCAGTAGGTCCTTTTACAGATTTTGTTTCCTTTTATTGGAATCACTTGTTCTTGCTATGTTCAGCAGAGAGAACTATTGATCTCTCTCTCTACACCATTAATTTTCTGTTCGCTACACATCAGAAAAAAATAACCAAAGTAACAGAAAAATACATTTTCCGTTGTCCCTCTTCCTTTTCTTTCTCAAGGTAACATCCGCAATGCTTTTTCATCTCTTTCCCAGTAGTTTTATCCAGGCCCTCTTTTCAGACGCCTCTAGATCAATGCATTTCCTTTTGTTGAGATGCTGGATGCTCCGTTCATGACACAGTGTCTCTGGGCTGAACATCATCTGCTTTAGTATTTGTCTGCTCTTGTGGCACCAGCATCTTAGACATCTTTGCACCTCCTTTATGCCTCTTTTCTTATAGCTCTGTGACTCCGGCGTAGTCGTACTGGCTCTCAGGGCGGTGACCTAGAAGGCAGCCCCCTTGCGCGGCAGCTGATAGAAGCTTTTCTTTCTGCGGTACGGTAACAGGGAAGGTCGAAGCATCCGCGCTTTTGCTGGGAACTTAAGCAAGGCTGTTATTGACACCTCACCTCAAGAAGCTACTGAATCAATTAGGCGGCTTAATCAGGCACTGGGTTCTAAAAGG